>NC_089792.1:41296638-41326638 GCF_040412425.1 Macrobrachium rosenbergii | reverse complement strand
ATTGTGCATGAAGTTTCCCTCCTCCTGCCAGATCAGTATTTTGCCCCAGAAATAGAACTGTAACATTTTTTTTTTTTTTTTTTTGTGAAAAAAACATTTTTTTTTTTTTTGGTGGTCAAAGCTCAGGGTTTCCTTTTTTCCTGAAATGTTTCTTTAGTCTTTCCTAAAACAGTTTTCGAGAAGGAAGAAGGAAGCCATCCTCCGGAAGAAAGTGATTCATCCATTGAAAACAGAAACATTGCCCCATCACTGAAAAAAAAGAACCATTTGATTGATTTCTTGTCATCATGAAATCATCCACTTAAGAGCTACAGCCTGTTGTCTGCAGAAACATTATGACGTCAGCCTTTGAAAAGCGCCCTGCAAACCTCTCTCCCCTCCGCCTGTCTTAGGAGAATTCCTTCCCTTGAAAACCGATAATTAGAACCTTGCTTTAGTTTCTTTTTTATTAGGAGAATTTTTTTTTTTTTTTTTTTTTTTTTTTTTTTTGAAAAAACAGAAACAAAGCTCATTGTGACAAACATTAGGAGAATGTCCTGAAAAACAGAAACATTAGGAGAATTCCTGAAGGAACCAGAAACGGAAAAGAAGTAGGATTGGGCTGAAAAACAGTGTCATTAGGAAGAAAGTGTATAAGATGAAAACAGAAACATTAGGAGAATTCCGCAGCGTATGAAAACAGAAACATTAGGAGAATTCCGTAGCGTATGAAAACAGAAACATTAGGAGAATTCCGTAGCGTATGAAAACAGAAACATTAGGAGAATTCCGTAGCGTATGAAAACAGAAACATTAGGAGAATTCCGTATCATATGAAAAACAGAAACATTAGAATTCCATAGCATATGAAAACAGAAACATTAGGAGAATTTCAGCATATGAAAACAGAAACATTAGGAGAATTCCATAGCATATGAAAACAGAAACATTAGGAGAATTCCATGAAAACAGAAACATATGAAAAGGGAAACATTAGGAGAATTCCATAGCATATGAAAACAGAAACATTAGGAGAATTCCGCAGCGTATGAAAACAGAAACATTAGGAGAATTCCGTAGCGTATGAAAACAGAAACATTAGAGAATTCCATAGCATATGAAAACGGAAACATTAGGAGAATTCCGTAGCATATGAAAAACAGAAACATTAGGAGAATTCCATAGCATATGAAAACAGAAACATTAGGAGAATTCATAGCATATGAAAAGGGAAACATTAGGAGAATTCCATAGCATATGAAAACAGAAACATTAGGAGAATTCTGTAGCATATGAAAACAGAAACATTAGGAGAATTCCGTATGAAAACAGAATCATTATGAAAACAGAAACATTAGGAGAATTCCATAGCATATGAAAACAGAAACATTAGGAGAATTCCGCAGCATATGAAAACAGAAATATTAGGAGAATTCCATAGCATATGAAAAACAGAAATATTAGGAGAATTCCATAGCATATGAAAACAGAAACATTAGGAGAATTCCATAGCATATAAAAACAGAAACATTAGGAGAATTCCATAGCATATGAAAACAGAAACATTAGGAGAATTCCGTAGCGTATGAAAACAGAAACATTAGGAGAATTCCGTAGCGTATGAAAACAGAAACATTAGGAGAATTCCGCAGCGTATGAAAACAGAAACATTAGGAGAATTCCGTAGCGTATGAAAACAGAAACATTAGGAGAATTCCATAGCACGGTAGTAAAAGGGAAGAGCTTGTTACAGGGCCGTCTTAGAGAATTACCAATTTTCGCAGAGCAAATGTGGCAAGAGTTGTGTTACGGGCCGCGTTAGAGTAAACTGTTTTCCGGTTGGTTAAGTTTTACTTGTTTTGGGATGAATGTAAAAAAAAAAAAAAAGAAAAAAAAGAATGATGGCGAAAACGTTTCTTTGGTCAATGTGTGGGAGGTTAGGTGGGGAGTAAGAGCCTAGAATTCGTCAAAAGGGATCCCTGAATTGTGACTTGTGTTGATTAACCTTAGTTAAATCCATCGATATCATTGAGTTGTATGCAGGTGTCTTTACTCAGCAATTATTATTATTAATTAATGTATTTTGGTATCGTTATTTTATTATTATTATTATCATTTTATAATGTACTTTTTATTATCGTTGTTTTATTATTATTTTTATTGGAAATTATTATTATTATTATTATTATTATTATTATTATTATTATTATTATTATTATTATTATTTGTGTGTGTGTTCTTAGAATCTTAAGCATCATGTAGAATTCCATGTCAGTGAGTATATATGCGTGTACCTTTGTTTTTCAGCTAGCCATAATAGTAGTGGCTAGCTGAAAACTAATGCTATCTTTTCTGGTTGTAAATTGCTATGAACTGTGAAAATCAAATAAGGTTAAATAAATGCAACTCAGGTACATAATCTCTCCGAGACTTAATTTTATTTTTATTCTTTTCAGTTTTTGCATTATTGATTACTCTCAAGAAACATACAGGACGATGCTTAAATATTTAAGTATGAGTTTCAACTAAGTTTTTCTGACGTCGATTCTTGTGTGATTTTGAATTGTTTATATGTTTAAAAAAAAGATCTTTCTGGTTTACCTGAATTAATGGCGCTCTTTAATTTTATTTGACAGGTACGGTTCCTCTCAGCGAAAACTGCTGGCCCGAGTAAGTACCTTCAGTGTCTTACCTTTGTAGCAAATCTACTAACGACGGATGTTTCAACAGACACATCCTTTGGGAGGTGTCGGGCAGTAATTAAATTTTCTCAGCGTTCAGTTTGCTTGCAAGCATCCTTGTAATGGAAGGTAAGTTTAGATTTGTCGTAAACAGAAGGAGGTTGTTATTAATACTGTCCTGTTTCATCTCGCCGACCCTCCTTCCTATCTCCATAACTGCCTGAGCCTTTGAGCGCGCAGGCAACCTTCCCTTTTGAATATATTTTCTTGTTATTAGGAAAACTGCGCGAAAATCCCCCTTGGGCAAAATAAGATTATGTGGACACTAAGCAGTTGTGGCTCATTGTTGACACAAGACAGCCTGAGGGGAAAAGAGGGAGACACGAGACACATACAGACATGTGGGAAGGAGGGAGAGGGGACGGGGGGGGAGGGATGGGGAAGGGGGAGGCGATTACGAGAGGGAGGGAGGGGGGAAACGAAGGTATGAAAGAGGAGCTACGGTGAGGGGGATGAAGGGAGGGTGGAAGAGATAATCTGTCGATTGGAAGGGGGACCTTAAAGCTCATTTCCCCCAACCCCGTCCCCTGTCTCACCACCATCCCCCTAAGGGCACCCCCACCGCATCAACCTCCCTCGCATCCCCATCTTATTGATAGGCTGGGAAAGATTTTTTTTTTTTCTTCATTTAGTCGGACTTTCTTTTTATCAAAATGAGAATTTTAATTGTATTATTTTAATCACGTTTCTGACCTGTTGTATGGGGCGTTGTACACTGTACAGTACGGCAGCATTTTACATATTCAAGTTTAGCCTTTTATTGCCGTTATTATGATAGGGTTCCAGAGGCCATTATCCTTGATGAATCGACCGTTAAGAATAGAATGAATGGCTCGCTGTTTATAATCGATTGCGCGTTGGCCGTTTGATTTGTTATCGTACCCTTTGTTAGTCGGTTTCGGTTTCTCTCTCTCTCTCTCTCTCTCTCTCTCATACATAATTTCTCATTTCGGCTGCAATGCCGTCAACTTTTCTCATCGGCGAAGCCACAGTTTACTAAGTCCATCAAGTTTTAATGAATGGATCTTCAGTTGAGGTTTAGAAACATGGGTTGGAAGGACACACTGGCGAGTCTGTCTGAATAGTGATTGAGGCATTTGTTAGAATGTAAATGATCTTTCCTGTGAAGGACTGGATAGGAAACTGGACGACAAAATTCACTTCATATCTGTTGCTATTTTCGTCTCGACTTTTCACTGCGCTCTCTCTTAGTCAGTTTCATATCCGGATTGAAATGAAACGTCATTGGCATTGTTTGAAATGTGGCTTTAAATAAGACATATCAAGGAGATATTTCAAGGCAAATCAGTCTCTCTCTCTCTCTCTCTCTCTCTCTCTCTCTCTCTCTCTCTCTCTCTCTCTCTCTCTCATTCAGAGGGAAATGCGAACAGTTAAGTCGACGATTTTTATGCTGAAACATGATTTTTCTCTTAATTTTTTTTCTTTGTCTACGTGTTCACGTATGATATTAATCAAGAAAACAGTTCTAAAATACATTCCCGGCAGTTTGCGTTTTCCACGCCACAGAGTGACGTATTTTATATCGAGGTCAAGGCCAGTAGGAATAATGGGGCCATCTGCAAACTAGGCTTGGTTGCGATTCGTCCAATAACTCTCAATGTTCTCCATTGCGATAGTCAATATACATGCATACATGCGCACACACAAATACACCCACATACATATATATTTATATGTATATTATATATATATATATATTTATATATATATATTATATAATATATGTGTGTGTGTGTGTGTGTATGTGTATAGTTCATGTTAGCTTGTCAATATATAAAAATAAAATAAATTTATATATATATATGTATGTATATATATACACATATATACAGTATATATATAGTACATGTGTATAATGTATATATATAAGTATATGTATATATATGTATGTATGTATGTATGTATGTATATATAAAAATACGTGCGTGTAAGTGTATGTGGTAGGTTGATGAATGTGCGTGCGTGCATGCCAGTGTGATTGTCAAACCAATTTAATTTTATTTTATTTTTATATGGACAAGCTAACAGGAACTAATGCTAGATGTTTTCTTACAAGTTCTTATGACCAATACAAGCACATTAACCTTTTAGTAAGTGAATCTGGCATCCCAGGATACAAAGCATCTAGATGTTGCTAAAAGATCATGATTGAATTATCCTTTTTTTTTTCTTTTAGATGAAAGTAAACTTGTTCAGCCATTAACATTTGACCTGATCCTGATTAGCGTAAGCACCGGCCAATGGTTAAAATGATCTCGGCTGCTGCAGATATTAATTATCTGGTGCAACAAAACAAATTGTACACTGGTTTAAATTCAGGATAGATGGATAACTTTGGGTTTCCCAAAAATAAGAGAACTTTTGCTAGCCTTCAGATGTAAAGCTCTGGAATTTTGGGATGTAGTATATGTATATTTATATGCTGTATATATATATACATATATATATATATATACACATACATATACACACATATATATATACATATATTTACACATATACATATATATATATGTATATATATATATATATATGTTCATATATTTACAAATATATACATATATGTGCGTGTAATACTAAAACTAAGAAGTGGTGAGAACACAACAATCCCTATGACCTCATTGGCTGAATGATTGTTCATATAAATGAAGTAACAGGTTTTCCTGGGCTTTTAGAAAATAAAGTAGTTTTGGCAGGTCAGAAAACTGACGTATTTTTCTTCCTCAGTTCGAGAACAATTAATATTTTGGTACGACAACTGTCAATATACGCGAATCTGACTTTCCTCTTTTCATCCATTATACATTACTGATTCACGGCTGTTATATTGCTCTCTTGACGTGTTTTGTTATTAAACTCTTGTGGTTTACAATAACTTCCATCGATAAGGTTTTGTGTTTACGGACGTTCCGAGCTCGATGATTTTTGCCTTCCCATTAATATCTCTTCTGCTCCGTAATATTCTCGTTTCTGTACCTTAGCGTATCCATCACTAAACCGTTGGTTTATTACAGTGATTATGCAAATTTATAAGCAAACAAACTTGAATAGTATAGTAATGTACATATTAACTCACTACAGTTATTTATTTGTTTGCGCGTTCCAGTAAAGTGCTTATCTACATGTAATGGGGAAAATACTTAATAATAACTTTATGAAAATCGTCTCACGTTGTTCCGAAAAATTGGTTCAGTAACTCGGTGCTAAGAGTATTGACGGCAATTTAAAAAAAAAAAAATATATGTGAATACATATGTTTATTTATATATATACTGTACCCTTGTATTTGTGTATCCTCATTATTTATATTATATATCATATCCATTTATTTATATGTATTTATAGTTTGCCGGTTTGTACATATATATATATACAGTATGTATGTATGTATGTATGTAGTGAATCAAGGCAGGAAGGTATAAAGCTATAGCTGAGCCAGCTTTCCCCATTGGAACTGAATTGTGGATGTTGATTGTAAAAAAAAAATGACTCAACTGCAGAGATGAATTGTTTGTGAATTATATGCAGTATGATAAAAGAATTAAAAGAGGGAGAAATGTGGAGACAGGATGAAGAGGAAAGAAACTTATCGTGGGCGAAGAGAGAGGATCAGAGTGTTTGAGAGCGTTTTGTGGGGAGTTCGAGGCACTGCTGATGAGTTTTCTGTGTATGTGTATGAATCAACTTACGAGGAATTCTCTGTGCATGGGGTTAATTCACGATTCAGAATTTAATTTTTAATGTATCAGTAACACTTATGCTGCTCTTTTATATCTGGAGCCACTGTCGAATCGAAAATGAAACTGTCATGGCTGGTGCAGTCAAATTTAGCATAGCTACAGTAAAGAAAAAATCTCAGTGCAAATTGTAAAATGATGGTTCTTTCGAATTTGTTAAATAGAATCGGATTCTCCATATGTTGAAAAACATTTGATAACCAACATGAACTGTTTTGATCCTAAACACACAGAAGAATACATTTCTTCTGTAAAAATTTCCGTTTTTTTTCGTCACTGGAATGCAATGTATTTGAGCTGGTCAACCACACCACATTTATCCCTTAGATTACCAAGAAAATGGTGCAAATGGGAGTTAAAAAAGTCTTTGGGTAATACTTACCATGGGGGGCTCAAGATGGTCGAGACAGTTTGCTGGGCCGTCCCTTGGTCTTTAAGTAGTTTAAGAAGCTAAAATGTGCGTTTACGTTGTCTGAGAACGACTTCCAGAAAAGTGGTTCTTTCTGTAGATTAGCATTACTGTAAAATGCGGCTTTATATTCTGGCCAAGAAAGTCTCAATTTTAAAAGGTCGAAAACTCGGACAAAAAAATACAGTAAGTTTGGATTAGAATGAAAACAGGACCATTTATTCGGGAATAATGTACACAAATGCTATAAATGCATTGAAATGAAACAGACAGAGATCCAAACACAGACACATGCTAGGAAACAAAGTGGAATCACTGCAGTGACACAGATTTCTACCTGTTTATTTTAGTGCGAAAGAAAGCTTTATGATCATGACAAAGTGGGCGGGTGTTAAGGGGATAGTCGGAGATAGCTCATGATTTGTCCTCTCTCTTTCTCTCTCTCTCTCTCTCTCTCTCTCTCTCTCTCTCTCTCTCTCTCTCTCTCTCTCTCTGTAGGTCGTTGGAAGTTCACCTTGAACCTCTGTTGTTGGTCAGTTGCAGCAGCTGTTGTTGACACTGTGGTGGATGAGGCATGATGTGTTCACTGCGCCATCACTACACACCACTGTTGACTTTGGCAAGATTTATTACTTGATTATTACCCAGACCTGGAACTGAATTCTCCTGAGGAAGAGTGCAAGTTTCGGGGAGGGATATTGGAAGGATCCGGGATTGAAGCACGAAGGATAAACTGCTCGCTCGGGTCAGGGGGGAAGGTGAAGAAGCTGAAATAGTAGCGGCTATAGTAGAGTAAGGTGGCGGAGCGATGACCAAAGAAAAAATAGGAAAAAATATTATATAATCCGGTTTTAACGGTTCTCCAAGAGAGTGGTTATAGAACAAGGTTTAAAAGAGGAGAGGGGCAGTAGCAAACAGTAGATAGACTGCAAAATATGTATAGATGGAAGCTATGGAGTTGTTGTCTACAATATCAAATGCATAAGATAAAGATTAACATTTTACTGACATTTATTACCTGCTCACAGCAGTTATGTCGGTTTAGTGTTTGAAGGACGGGAGGAAGGAGGATTGGTCCACTTCTTACATACGAGTAGGAGGAGGTTAGTGAAGGATTGCAGAGGGACAGATAGGCTATAGAAGTGTGTCAAGTGCGCTTCACGTAAAGGTAGCGGAAATTTTGCTCCTTAAATTCAGGCCTTTCCAGAAGTGTCGTCTATGTTACGGTGGTGGGGCTGGGGTGTGGGGGATGGGGGAGTCGTGTCAGGTTGCTTTTCACGGATTGTAGTTTGCATTATTTATCTGTAAGGAGTTGGGGGATGTAGTTTTACATCTACTCAAATTCGACAGAATTCAGTTTATTAATGTCTTTGCAGTGCCATAGTAGGTATTTCAGTATTTTTCTCATTTTCAGATATAATTTTTATCATTATCTTTACACTCCAATTTCTGCATAAGAATCTGGTAATTGTTCGGTGTGCTTAATTGTTCATTATGAATGCAAGAAATCGTTGACAGTGTTAAACGATTTCGCACAGAATTTGACGTTCTTCATAAAACTAGCAACAACAGATGGTATAAGGCCGTTTTGGTACGACCAGTTAACCCAAGAGGTTTTGAATAAGTAAAGTGGAATGTCTGTAGGATCGTAGGCGGATGTCCTTCCTAAAAAGCAAAGGGCCTGTTTTTCATTTTGTTACCAAAAATACATAGCTTTTCGCATTCTAATTTTAGTTGAATCAATAAAACCGGTATTGCAATGATTTCTAAGACTTCCTGCCCACTTATATATTGGACAGTTATTTTTAGTAGGTGTATTGGGAAGTCAACATTTAGAGTTTTTGAGTCATCATCCATTTGATACATTCTAATACAACCATAACTAGGTAGGCTGATTATGGGCCACTTCGCCAGTGATTTTTGCCAACACGCTCTACCATGACGTTTTATGTTGATCATTTGAGCCGGCTAAGTTCGTCACGTCTTCATGGGTTGGTCTTGCACAGGACACTTGTTTGTAAAATGTGGCTAATTCACGGGTTTAAACTTTCAAACGCCTCGCCTTATTCCTCATTGCCTTCTAATACCTTTACCGAAATTTTGCAATATCCTCAACTGAGTATCGATGCTTTTGCAGGAACTTTGCTTTAACTCATTTATTCTTGGCCTTACATTTTTGTGTATTTAAATAGTTAAGAAATATTGGTTTAAAAGATTACTTTGATTAATGATGTTTATTGAAGGTTGTATAGTGTTTTTTTTATAACTTTTTTTTACATATGTTTATTGAAGATTGTATAATATTTTTTTTTGTATAACTTTTTTTCACATACCTGGATATATTATTATAATGTTAAATGTCGTTCTGTAAGTTGCTGGTTTTATTTTGTAATTGATGCTGCGGTGACCTAACCTAGTAATTAAAGGATTAGCTCTGCGCTCTAATTTGCATCAAGAAATAACACTTAAGCTTTCTATATAATGAAGGCTTTTGAGGCTTGTCGTATTATTATTATTATTATTATTATTATTATTATTATTATTATTATTATTATTATTATTATTATTATTATTATTTAAGTGCTGAAAAAAAAAATACGCTCTTCATAATTAAACTGTCGTAGAATAGATTGCTCATAGAAAAAAGAGCAAAGGTAAGTTTAGTCTAGTATCAAATATATAAATAATATTTGTAACAAATGTCTAGGCAAGATGTAGGGCCTAAAAGAGTAAAGAATTTGCATAAGTTCATGTCACAACTGCATGAAACTGTACAGTTGCTTGTACTCTTCTCTCAGCACTCGAGCATTAGCACCCATAACACTTTCACGAAAAATGTTTCTCCGCTCCTCACTTAAGGTACTGAAGCAACAGTAAATATTGAGCAGTGGAACATCGTGACGGCTCAGGAGATGAGGATTCTGAAGTTCTGTGGGGTGAGTAGCAATATCGAGTTTCTTGCTGAAGGCTATGCAACTATTCGATTACTGGGTTCTTAACAATTCGATTACTGGATTCTTAACAATTCGATTACTGGATTCTTAACAATTCGATTAATGGATTCTTAACGATTCGGTTAATGGATTACTTAACGATTCGGTTAATGGATTCTTAACAATTCGATTAATGGTTAACAATTCGATTAATGGATTCTTAACGATTGGTTAATCTTAACGATTCGGTTAATGGATTGTTAACTGGATTCTTAACAATTCGATTAATGTATTCTTAACAATTCTGTTAATGGATTCTTAACAATTCGATTAATGGATTTTAACAATTCGATTAATGGATTCTTAACAATTCGATTAATGGTCTTAACGATTACGGTTAATGGATTCTTAACGATTCGGTTAATGGATTCTTAACAATTCGATTAATGGATTCTTAACAATTCGATTAATGGATTCTTAACGATTCGGTTAATGGATTCTTAACGATTCGGTTAATGGATTCTTAACAATTCGATTACTGGATTCTTAACAATTCGATTACTGGATTCTTAACGATTCGGTTAATGGGTTCTTAACAATTCGATTAATGGATTCTTAGCAATTCGATTAATGGATTCTTAACAATTCGATTAATGGATTCTTAACAATTCGATTAATGGGTTCTTAACAATTCGATTACTTGGTTCTTTGTCCTATCGACAACTCGGTGAATAATAATGCTGGCGATTACTGGAGGTTAAGCATGTAAGTATGGTACAGGATAAGTACGACAAAATTTATACTTGCTAGATACGCCATTTTGCTTCGTGAAATGACACGATACCTGTCCAAATTTATATTAAGTAATTCAATATGAAGAAGCCCTGTCAGCACAGTTTAAATATCCCAGCATCACTTTCCAGTCGTTCTTAAGCTCTTTTACGTCTGTTGGTAGTTCCTCGTTGGACGGGTCGATATCGTACTCGGCTAGCACTCTGCTGGGCCCGCGGTCGACTCTCCGGCAGGCCAATGAAGAATTAGAGGAATTTATTTTATTGATAGAAATTCATTTCTCGATATAATGTGGTTCGGATTCCACAATAAGCTGTTGGTCCTGGGGTTGCTAGGTAACCAGTTGGTTCTTAGCCACGTAAAATAAGTCTTATTTTCTGGGTTCTTTGTTAATCAGCTCAGTGGTCTGGTTAAACTAAAGTATACTTAACGTAACTTCGGTGACTGTTGGTATTTATGAGTTTTTGATAAAAATCTTTATTGAACAGCAAACTGATTAAATGAAGTTTTTCTTCCATTTAAAAGTAATATTTTTGCATCGGCAGTGTTTATAACACCAGTCAAAAGATTTCACTTAGACTTTGGACCATTCTGTGCTCAAAGCAAAAATATGCTTATAGCGTTTTTTATATCTTAACCCAGTCAGTGAATTATTTGTATAAAATGAACGTAAAACTATTTAACTTTCAAATACATACAGTTTAAATTGTTAAATAATATATATATATGTATATATATATTTTATATGAATATATATATATATATTTATATATGTATATAATATATATATATGTACATATATATATTATATATATTTATAGTAGGTATATTATATATATATATATATATATATATATATCCATATATATATATATATATATAAATTTAGCAACTCCCCAGGAAAGGCGTCACAAATCCAGTGGTTAAGTCAACAGAGTCACAACGTTTTTTTTCAGGAAACGAGCCCAGGTCGCTTTTCATGGATTTGACCTCTTCTCACACTGGTCACTTGTACACACACAAACACACACACGGGTTTACACATTATATATATATATATTATATATATATATATATATATATATTATAATTTATCCTGTTCAAGGGTGGTTTCAAAAAGAAAAAGTTATTCTCGTTGCTGCCACGTTCACCTTTTTCACGGCAGCAAATGCAACTCTTACACTTATTGCGCCATTCACTTTATTTGCTCACAAACTCTCGTTTCCTGGATGTTAAGGCACTTCTGTTCAAATGCCTCTTCCATTTCCTTTATCCAACACTTTCTGAGTCGCCTACTCTTCCTCCTACATAATGCCTCCGAATTAAAAGTAATCTCAAAACACCAAGATGCATCTTTTTCGCATGCTACCTTTTCATCACTTCGTCTGTATCCTGGGCTTTCAGTCTTTACTGAACTTCGGCGCTTCACTTCCAATTAGTTAAAGTTAAATATACCTTAGTTTTTTAACCAGACCACTGAGCTGATTAACAGCTCTCCTAGGGCTGGCCCGAAGGATTAGACTTGTTTTACGTGGCTAAGAACCAATTGGTTACCTAGCAACGGGACCTACAGCTTATTGTGGAATCCGAACCACATTATACCGAGAAATGAATTTCTATCACCAGAAATAAATTCCTCTAATTCTTCACTGGCTGGCCGGAGACTCGAACTCGGGCCTAGCAGAGTGCTTGCCGAGAACTCTACCCACTTGTCCAATGAGGAACTACTTCCAATTAGTAAGGTTGACTTGGTAGTCCGTCCGTACATTCACTCATATATTCAGACTTTGTATTCCATTATACTCCTCTTCTCTCGAATATCTTGTACAGTATATACCTTACTAGCTTCTTCTCTTCTTTAACTGGCCTCATCTCTCACAAATGCAAATTAACTGTTTCCTTGCCTCCACCATCCATACTGATATTCATTACTCCGTCTTCCTGGAACCCTCCATATTTTACTAATATATTCAATCCCAACTTTTTCCTTAAAGAACAATAACAAGATCTTTCTAAAGTTGCTACAGTTATCTTCACTATCCCCTGTTCGGTTGGATGATGAAAATACCTCATCCTGTCAAATTAACTTCTGCACTATGTATGGATACTTTTTACTTTGCATTTCTAAGCCCCTGTATGGGACTGGAAATCATCTGCAAATAACTAATCCACTCTTGATTCATGACCCATTTTCGTATTCCTTTTTCATGCACTTACCGCCAGTGACCATCCTTTAACTTCTTGCTCACCTACATTAACAAAATTTTAGATAGTCTAAGAAATGACTCACCTTGTCGCAGACCCATATATGCCAAACTAGTCACTCTACCATTTGCACATTCAAACAAAGCTTAACGTTCAATATAGAAACTTTTAATACATCTCAAAAATGCTTTGACGCCAATCATCGCATCTACCAGTTTCTGTCAAAAGGTTTTTCTTGGTCCTTTATGCTATATTTTCTTCCTGTTTACCTAAACTTCAAACATTATATTTTAATAAATGAATTGAGTCAGCATAGCATTCAACCCACGCTGGTCTTCCCCATCAGAACTTGACTTGTTTAATTATATAGAATCGTACCGTACTTCTTTCCCATGGTAATCACATCTGTCATCTCTTTCTTATACAGAGAACAATCTTTCTTACGATTTTTTTTTTAAGCGTTCCAGTCTTTGAATCCCATATTCACCATCCTACTGGCAGCTCCAACTACCTTTCCATTCATCAACCTTTCAGTTGCTCTTAGTTAAATCCCTTATCAGTTATTTACACAGACACTTATACACCCATATTTGCACAGTTTATATATATCCCTCCTCTGACTTGCGCCATTCAACAAATTTTTATACTCGTTTATATATATTAATATATATATATCATATATATATATCCATATATATATCCATACACTTTCTGGGTATATATATATATATATATATAATAGATAGATAGATTAGATAGATAGATAGATAGATAGAAGACCAGATATTCATTTTACCACGAAACACATGGTATATATGCAGATGTACTTAGAAAATGAAATTGTTATTATTCTTGACCGGTTTCCACTCACCGTCAGTCCTCTTGAACTTGGCTTAGAAAACTTGAAGTTAGTTAAACCGGCTAAGATTGATACCGGATGTTTAACTTCATTTTCAGTGTGGTACATGTGCACATATATATATACACACATATATGTGTGTGTGTGTTTGTGTGTGGATGTATATATGTATATACGGATGTGTGTATATATATATATATATATATATATATATATATATATATATATATTATATATATATATATATATATATAGAGAGAGAGAGAGAGAGAGAGAGAGAGAGAGAGAGAGAGAGAGAGAGAGAGAGAGAGCTTGCGTATGTATGTATTTGGGTTTGTACAGTATGTACGGAGAGGTAGAAATAGCTTATCATTTTATGAATCCGCAACGGTCTACAAAACATAAAATATATTGCACCCTTCTGTCGTCTCAGAATGATGAATGTCCATTTATGGACTGCTGGAATCATCATAAACTGATTTGGAGTCGAAGGACCAAAAAGCAATGCTTCCACAGCCTCGTTACTCCATTATATTTATATCTCATAATTCATTCATAATGCACAGTGTAGTCATTACGCTTTCTGTTTGAATGTGCTTTCAAGTTCCCTTGGCGTGTAAGATGAAGCACAGTCCTGCTAAATCATCGTTGCCTGGAATAACATTTCATTAGAATGAAAAATCGATCTTTTCTAATAAAACATGTCTTGATTGATCCATACGTTACGGAACTCAGTTCAAAGGACGTTTCTTCCTGCTGTTAAGGCAGCGATAAATGGACGACATTTCACATAATTCCATCTGGCATGATTTCATTTGGTTCAGTTATACATCACAACGTTTGTTTACATTTTGCATGTGACATCGTCGAGATAAACAAACGTTTATTCCTTCATCTGTTTTCTATACGTCCTCGCTCTCAGGAGCGTTAGTGCTTAATTAAAATGGCCTTGGTCGAGTCCCTGGTCATTTCGTCCAGGGGTGCTGAAGGTCCGGTTATTTAATCTCACAATAACGCACCTGTTCCGACACCATTGTGATGGATACGACTGAGCACTGATGGATGGGGTCGGCTGACCCCCCTTGATTAATCTTCGTTGTTATTGTAGTTTTAATAGCAGCCTAAAGCTATCTGTTATGATATTACTACTCTTGTTTCGGCCGCTGTTATTAATGCTTTTCCTCGACTCTTTTTCGATGTGACCTTTTTCTTTCAAAATTTTAGGTTATGGGCTGTTTGGGACATCATGCTATTTCGGTTGGTTTGTCACAAGTGATTCGGCGTTGTTTATAGTGAATGGTAATTTTTATATATATAATTTTATATTATATATATATATATATATATATATATATATATATATATATATATATATATATATATATATATATATATATATATATATATATATATATATATATATATATATATAAGGTTGGTAAGCAGTCTTTGGTCTTGTTTTTTTATCTGTTTTTAATTTGAATTTTTTGTTATTAGTGTGTTTTCCAGATTTCTTTTAGAGCAACTTTTAGAGTAATTTATTCATTATTTAGCAGATTCCTGATGATGTAATAACGAGGTATTACGAAATTTTGGGATTGATGAATTATGCTAAATTTAGTACGTTTCACAGGTCCACCTTCACGCTTATATATATATATATATATATATATATATATATATATATATATATATATATATATATATATATATATATATATATATATATATATATATATATATATATGAAACTGAATATAAATTTTTCTGAAACTCTAATTTTATATTTCATGCATGATTTTGAGATTATCATATTTAGATATAAGGCCACACACACAGTCAGTTCGTACCGAATTTATTGGTCATGTATGGCTTAGTGTTTTAAAATGAGTGTATGCATGGATGTATGAATGTATGTATGTATATGTATGTATGTGCGCAGTTTTTAATGAAGCAGTTAAAGAATGAACATGGTAAAGCCTATTGTCTTGTTTTTCTTGGGAACAGATGGTTTATAAGTAAAGAAAATGTTTGTGCATACTAATTATTTACGAGTATACATGTTTTCATACCTTAAATGAATAAAGAAACATAAAGCGAGACATACTTAAAATTCAATGTATTGTTTAATCTTTGTTAGATTTTCTCTTAAATGAGAGAGAGAGAGGGAGAGAAAGAGTATCATATAGAGAATTTGAGAGAGAGAGAGAGAGAGAGAGAGAGAGAGCAGAGATCAGAGAGAGAATTTGAGAGAGAGAGAGAGAGAGAGAGAGCATCATATATGAGAATTTGACCTTCATCTTCGGAGATGGTCGAGATTCTCATGAACATAATAATCATAGCATCATAGATGAGAATTTGACCTTCATCTTCGAGAGAGAGAGAGAGAGAGAGAGAGAGAGAGAGAGAGAGAGAGAGAGGTAGCATCATATATGAGAATTTGACCTTCATCTTCGAGAGATGGTTGTAGATTCCTCATGTGAACATAATAATCAACATAAGCCTTGAACGCAGCAAGAGCATTACTGTAAAAATACTCGAGTGCGGTCTCCTTTTGCAGTTCAGGAGTACATGCATACATGCACCTGACCTTCTGACCTTAAAGCGAACCCACTAGGACACCACCACCAGCCAGGGTTAACACAGACCAGACAGTCATAAGACCTGCTGGAAGGTAATTAGCCTGCTTGTAATTCGATGATGATTTCAACCAGGTCTGAATATATCTTTCATGACTTGCATATATTTATCAAAAACAGGTGCGCGTTCGTTTGGTGTTGGTTTTGTAAGAGTAAAACTGTTTTGCAAACATTTTCCTATGTAATTTATAGAGATTTTATGATTACTTTTTTGAGGATGCACTTAAACTGAAGATTTTGAAGAATTTCTTCCAAGTAGTAGCTGGATTCTTTATTTGTAATGCATTATGAGCTGAAATAAGTATATTATTATTATTATTATTATTATTATTATTATTATTATTATTATTATTATTATTATTTTATTATTATTATTATTATTATTATTATTATTATTAGTAGTAGTAGTAGTAGTAGTAGTAGTAGTAGTAGTAGTAGTAGTAGTAGTAATAAATCTGATAGAATTTACAATACTTCTGAAAAAATCTGTCATTTTTAATGTAAAAAATCAATAAATGCCTCTTCATGAAATGTAGTAGTTTTTATTTTCAGTAACTCCAGATTAATTTTTATAGAAGTCCCTGTAGGGGGTAGCGCCGTCAGGTCACCTCACAAGGTGCACTGTAGGTGTTATTTAAGGTTCTTTGCAGCATCCTTTCTTCCCCTAACTGCAACCCCTTTCATTTCATTTAGTTTACCTCCGTTTATATTCTCTTTCTTTCATTTTCCTTTCCATCCTCTTCTAACAATTGTTGTATAGTGCAAATGCGAGGTTTTCTTCCTGGGACACCTTTCTACTTTAAATTCCCCTTTCAGCAATGAATGACCTCACATGACCCAGCGCTTTGCTTTAGGTCTAAATTCTATACTCCATTCCATTTCTATAGACGACGTAATCATTCAGTATTACAAGTGAAATCTTATTTTTTCGTGTTATTATGATGGGTATCTTGATAAATACCATACTGTTATTATTGCAATGTTGTTTTTTAATTGATATCCGTTGTAATGATTATAATTCTGATTCATGGCTCGCTTGTTATTAATCTGGTATCCGTTGTAATGATTATAATTCAGATTCGTGGCTCACTTGGAAACGTCATCTGGCTGACCGTTTCGTAAGACTTCTCTGCTGTATGTCAAGTAGTTACATTTGCAATTCAGCAGCTTTGTATACTATTGGTTTCATCAGGAGCCTGCGCTTAATCTTTTCTGCCGTCTTGACCTCTCCTCCAGTTACTCATTATTGCAGTATCGCTTCGTCTCTTGTTTCTCGTTCAAAAACTGCATCACTTGTAGTTTTCTTTCATTATTTTCTTCTGTCGCTCTAAAATTCTCGATTTTTTTTTTTTATACTTCTCATGCTGCAAATTCTCTCTCTCTCTCTCTCTCTCTCTCTCTCTCTCTCTCTCTCTCTCTCTCTCTCTCGAAAAGTTAAGTATACCTTAGTTTTACCAGACCACTGAGCTGATTAACAGCTCTCCTAGGGCTGGCCCGAAGGATTAGACTTATTTTACGTGGCTAAGAACCAATTGGTTACTTAGCAACGGGACCTACAGCTTATTGTGGAACATTTATAGCGAGAAATTAATTTCTATCACCAGAAATACATTCCTCTAACTCTTCATCAGCCGGCCAGGGGAATTGAACTCCGGCCCATCGAGTGACAGTCTGAAGCTCAACCGACTCAGCCAACGAAGGGCTCTCTCTCTCTCTGGAATATCTTTGGTGTGTGACCTTTTATTAATATGGAACGTTTTCCATCCATTTCTTTCCTCAGAGGGTTGCGAACTAAGAAAGAGAAATACTTAGGAGCATCGAAGCAGTTGCAGAGCAAAACTGGCTTTCAGTCAAAACCATTTCTTGGGCAGTTCAAGACCGCTGCTTCCAGCAGAAAGGAAAAATAACAGCAAGTGGGATCAAACATCCAAGCAGGGATGTTGCTGAAGCAATCAGGGACGGACGGGAACCGCGCTGACTGTCCAAGTTATAGCCAGAAGAAGAGATAAGAACAGCTCATGAAAGAAAGAAAGAGTAGGAGAATAGACAGAGTAATTATAAAATTAAAGTCAAAAGAAGAAAATAGGACTTCATTTAGTAGAAATGCAATTCCAAAAGCATTTTTTTGGACTTGTGAGCCATGGAAAATTAACCAAGAACACAGTGATTCATGTCCGGATAGCAGTATAGATCGTATTCGACTTTAATAATCTTGCTTTCGTATGCAGTGTCCGTTTATTTGATTCTGCCTGGCCTTTGGTTCGCCTTTGTTGGCTCTTCACTAAATTCCAACTCAAGAGAACATTTGTTAGGTAGTTTCTAAACATTGGAAAATATCGGCCTTATTGATCTTTTCTCCAATTTGGTGTTCCATCCCTTTGTGCACACACTGTCGTCAATTTCTCTAGTTCAGTATCTCTAGCTAATCACACTTCATTGAACAGGCTTTGTAAATCACGTGGTGCTTAGGTGCTTAAAACAGCATCGTAAATCTTTCAAATTTCTTAAGTTTCTCCAATCTAAACTTTATCTTTACATCTCTACCCAACTTTTTTTTTTAAACCTCGAAAAAGTAAACCAGCAAAGGTTACAAGTTCCCCTGTAGCGCACAATTATTTACAAGACTTTATTAACGTTAACATTTACTGCTTCTCTCATGGTTACCTTCAATTAGCTTTTCTTATTTGACGTGAATACCATTTTGACCCAAGACCTTCCGCAATATTGGTTTACGGGATGAAAATATACAGTGTACTCGTCCTCAGATCTCAGTAGTTTTGCATAGGTCACACACACACACACACACACACACACACACACACACACACACACACACACACACACGTAGGTGAGTTTATTCGTTTTTGAGTTATACATATGATAAATATGCACGCGTATATTTGAAAGTATAATATGCTTCAGTACCCACTGGAAGGACTATTACTCATCATTAAAATTTCCTTGCGTCCCAAAGGAAAAAGAACGACCTTCAAACTGGAAGAGTTTGATTCGGTGTGAAAGTAAACTAGCACTCACTACCGGGTCGATGGTTAAAGGTCATAGATGCTTTAGAGACGAACGGATTTTAATCCGGATTAGTGAGGAGCTTCATGATTTTATCTCTTAAACCTCTTTTAAACATATGGCAAATGACGGAGTGCAATAAAGACTAACGAGGGATTATGAGGAGATTCTTTATAGTTGTTTGCTGACTTTATGTCGTGTGATAAATATCTTGTGAAAATGTTGCCTCTTTGCAGTTTTGGAGCCAGTCAGTTCACGTGACCGTACACGTTGACGGGCTGCGTTCGTTGATTGAGCAATAGCTTGTTTTAGTGGAAAGATTATTTTAAAGGAAGAAATTCTTATCTACATGCCTGTTTTTATCAGTTGAATGGATTATAAAGATTTGGTTTTTCTTTCTTTATGAGATTCAGTGGGAGAACGTTATAATTGTTTTCATTTTATACACTAGTTCTTCTTTTTGCTTTTGTTGTAGGACACTTTCAATAATACATACAAGATGGCTAAAATTGGGTTCTGCTATCTCTCGTTAGTGCTGGTGAAAACATTCAATTTATTTGTAACATTTAATTTCAGTATTGGAAAACATTAAACACACACACACACACACCCATATATATATATATATATATATATATATATATATATATATATATATATATATATATATATATATATATATATATATATAATGTATGTATGTGTGTGTGTGTAGAGCTTTAAATTTCATTACTCAAGACAATTATAAATAAGAAATGCACTGAAAATTAGATTATTATAATTTTTTTGTTTACTTATGGTTAGCTTCAGTTTTCTGTAACTAGGCACAGCGTTTGGGAAACTGATTGCTCCTTTTGGATAGTTAAGCGAAGATCAAAAGACCTTGTTTGGATTGATTTTCGTGCCCAGTGGGAAGCTGGAAGATGCTCTTCAGAAAGGAATGAATACTTTGGGTATACGTGCCAAAGATTACGTGTATTTTATTGGCAATGTCTTCCTGTTGTTACGCAGTCGTAACAGTTATGCAAATTTCTTTTTAACCATACTTGTCATGAACATATGTCATTAACATAAAATGTTTTTCTTAGATTTGCTTTTTCTTTTTCGACCGTTGATTTGAATTATACACAACATTCAAACTCGTCGAGGGATAACCCTTTGCAGATTGTCACTTGCAGGAAGATTGCAATGTCATATACATAACTTCATTCAGAACGGGATTCCATTGTTCTTCAAAATCTCAGACTTCCCTAATGGGTGTGAATGACGTCACGAACGTGAGTCCGTAAGCCGAGAGGCAAGAGCGTAAGTCACAAGTCTTGAAATCTGTAATCATATTTCATTGACTGTTTCTTTCGTTTCACTGTCAGGCTTTGGATTCAGTTTTTTATTAATTTTTTTTAATATCATGCAGAGTCTCTTTCCCCTGCTCACTTTATTTGTGTCCTTGCTGGAACAGACTGTAGGTAGCCGTTCCTAATGGGCTCTGCTCCAGAATGATTAGGAAACCGATAAAGTGAGCCTGGAATTGTATTACTTGTGACTCCGCATCAGAACAAACTAAAACGAAAGTAAGAAAAACGGATTTTGAAAAAGTAGTTAATAAGAAGTCATCTCTGCGATTTTCATAAGAATCTGTTATCCTGTGCCCTTGAAGGTTCTAGTTCGAAGAAAAAATGTTCCTCATTTTGACTGTACACTAAGGCGGTGGCGGCAGTCTAATGGCAATAAGTGAAAGATGGAATGAAATTGAGCTGAACATCTGAATACGTTATATACAACTTCACTGGTCTTAGGTTCTTGAAATCTTCAATATTATTTATGTAGAATTCTCGGTTAGAGATACACAAAGAATGATCGTTGGAAAATATGTTTCGTGAAATATCGTTTACTGAGAAAACACAAAGTAAACTTGGTATTGTATACTGGGTACAGAAAGAAAGAGAGAGAGAGAGAGAGAGAGAGAGAGAGAGAGAGAGAGAGAGAGAGAGAGAGAGAACTGCTTCAATTAGGCTTTTAAATGGTAATGAGTAATCTGAGCTTAAAGATTCGTAATGAAAGGAGATTGATAGGGAGTCAGAAAATAACGGCTGAGCTTTGGCCAGGAGCTGGAAGTAGGTTTTGCATATGAATGGCCGAATCAAGGAGAAACGTATCTGAAGTTTTTCCTCTTCTCCATTTCTTTTTGTTCATTTTTTCTTCTTTTGGGTTCTTGAGTAAGACGAAAGGGCGGGGAGGGGGCACGGAGTAAGGTAATAACAAGTTACGTCCCTCATTAATCTGTGTGGCGAAAGGAAAGACGAATGGAGGAGAAAAGGAAGAGAAAGGCAAGAATTCGGAAAAGCTGGATAACATAGAAAATAATTACGTACGTATAAAAATGACATTTGGTAGCAACACTGAAATTATGTTTGATGGTAAAACTTGGGAAATATATATCAGATGAAATAGCATATTTGGAAACAATATCAGTGTTGTGACGGAAGGCGTGTGCAAGTCTTCTTTAATATTTCTAATCTC
The DNA here is from genome assembly GCF_040412425.1 of Macrobrachium rosenbergii. Classification (NCBI taxonomy): domain Eukaryota; kingdom Metazoa; phylum Arthropoda; class Malacostraca; order Decapoda; family Palaemonidae; genus Macrobrachium; species Macrobrachium rosenbergii. The sequence continues at coordinate 41,304,779 of NC_089792.1, read as the reverse complement.
GATTTTGAATGGAAGGAAATTTTGCATCTCATAAGATGCCGAGTCTTTAAAATGTTCAAAGTCTTCCGGTTTTCTTAGAAAATGAACCACGTGAGATCATTATTTATGAACACCCATCAATCGATTCATAACCCAGAAGGCCAGAGCAGTGTAAAATGTATCATAGAGCGACAAGTTTTCCGAGGTGATCCGTTTGTTGGTGTTATCACGAGCGAGCATCAGATGTCGATTAGCAGTTGCGGTTTCCAGACTTGAATTCTGGTTTCCTGTAGGTGAACAGGTTTTAACAGTCGTTAAAGGGGCAGAAGGAGTTACTGAAGAGAATTTAAGGTAACTTTTATGAAAATTTAGGAAGAGGATTTAATGATAGAAAGACACATTATGATAAAATAAGAGACGGGGTGTAGGTTCTGACCGGTTTCGACTTTATTTCCAAGCCTTCGTCAATGGCTTGGAAACAAAGTCGAAACCTGTGGTAATATGTGATAAATGAATCACGTACAAAAGTGATTATAATCATCATATATGTATATATATACATACTTCAGGTTCCTCGTGGCAACCGAATAATGAACACTGAAATATTAATAGGTCTCTGTTAGTCCTGTTAATGTCAAAGTACGAGTAAAATTATATATATATATATATATATATATATATATATATATATATATATATATATATATATATATATATATATATATATATATATATATATATAATTATATATAATTTTACTCATACTCTGACATTAACAGGACTAACAGAGACCTATTAATATTTTAGTGTTCATTATTCGGTTGCCACGACGAACCTGAAGTATTATATGTCGTTGAAGTTATATTTGCTCTCACCGTTTCTTTCAGACCGTGTTTTTGGAGGCTGATTTTATAGCTTATAGGTAGTGTTATCTGCAGATGTTGATGTAGTGTGCTATTAAAATGGCCCTACCCTCCCTCGCCTATGAGTATGGAGGGGAGGGCATCATTTGAGTTTTATTATCATTGAGAATGACAGTTAATGGTTGACTGGTTGTTGTAAATGGAAGGATATGGTTGATGGTTAATAGCGTGAGGCTCTCTTTATATTTAGGGCTTCATATGGGGAATGCCACTTGATGTATTACAGCACACAATGAAGTTGATTGTCACGGTTGCAAATTTTAATAGCCTAGTGAAAACATTGATGACTCAGCCCCCGAACAGGGGTCCCTTGCAACGACTGCGGACGATTGGCAGGGTCGTGAAATTTCTCTGATTCTCAAATCACGATTTTGTTATTTTTTCATACATTTTTGTGCCTATTCCTCTGCCCCTAACTTTTTTCAAATCATGATTTGTTATTTTTTCATATATCTTTGTGCTTATTCCTCTGCTGCTAACTTTTTTCAAATTTTCCTTGTCAGTTCTTTTTTATACTGTTTCACATAACCTTGTCAGGTTTTTATTGTTGTCATTTTGAAGAAATAAAGGAGGTTACTTTTGAAGACAGATTAATCTATATTATGTTTAGATTAATGCATGAACAAATTAAGACCTTACCTCTTCAAGAGTGTGAAGAATTGCCCCTTGGTACCATAAATGTTTTTGGGCTTCCTCTAAAGCTTTTATAATTGTTGCCAATGATTTTTTATTTTTCCACATTATTATTATTATTATTATTATTATTATTATTATTATTATTATTATTATTATTATTATAGTTCATACCGATATTTATTTTCCATTAGGGCAAATTCAGATTTGTTAATGGAGCTCTGAAGAGCCTGCTCCATTCTCATTAACAACAGCTGAATTGGTTCTCGAAAGTTGTGTAAGTTAATGTAGGAGTTATTAATGAACTGGAATCATTATTATTAAGTTGTCAGGTTCGCCAAGGGGAGGTGGTGTACGCTATAATTATAGTCATTTTAGAAAATAAATGTTTCTTCATTTTTCCTTGCATTAGTCATTCTTTCAAGTACAGTACCTGTCAAAACTCAGTTCTTCGAAAGGTGTGAATCACTGTAAGGGTTATAATAAAAAACTGAGTATAGAATTTCGATATTCTGTGAGAGTTGAAACTGGCATTCACTGGACCAGTGCGGATTATTATTATTTTTGCGTTAATAATGCTGCTGTTGTTGCTTTTTTGCTAATTTTAACATTATTCCTAATACTGTTGACTTGTTTCTATCTTTAAATGATATTGGATCGTAGAAATGCGTTTATGAAAGCTTCTCATGGGCGTGTTTATTGTTTGTTAGTGACCATACCTTTGTGTCCGACGGGTCAATTGCAGTCCGAGACATGAATTTTTTCAGTCTCATTTCCACACACGCCGTTAAAGCGCTGTAGTTTTCTTGCTTTTCTTTCAGGTATTGTTTCTAACAGAAAACAATGAATATATATGTATATATATATATATATATATATATATATATATAAATATATATGTATATATATATATATATATATATATATATATATATATATATATATATATATATATATATATATTTACATATAACACAATCACAGGGAAATGAAAATCAAGATGTAATGCCTGACTGGGTGGCTTTGTTTCTAAGCCAGTTTTGAAGACCTGATAGATTTGGTAGAATTCACACATTATATATTCTAGAATGACAGTACAAACGAACATGCTGACAGTTAGAAACCAATTTACATCTGACAGGAAGGGGTGAAGCCAGTACACTCATTTGTGACTGAGGCCAGTTACTCCGTTCAAAACTGTTTATCCTTTTTTCCTGTCCATATCAACTGCCTTCCTTAAAATTTATACACTGTACATATTTCTTTTAAGATTAATGGATCGAGTTTATATATCCTACAAAAGCTTTCTGTATTCAAACCCAAGACTAGTTTTGTAGGGAATCCATACATTCATCGGCTGCTTTCCCATTTATTTGGTATTAATACATAATCTAACATATTCCTCCTCACCATTTTCCCTTTCATAACTATACATGTTTATATCCAACAATCAAGACCCATTCCTAACACGTTTCTACAAGATTTTCACCATCCTCTTTTGCTCCAGTAACACCATATCTGCCCACAACGCCATATCTCTTTCTCTGTTACCAGCCGTGGCATTCCTATCCACCTAAGTTAAGTATATCTTAGTTTAACCAGACCACTGAACTGATCAACAGCTCTCCTAGGGCTGGCCCGAAGGATTAGATTTATTGTACGTGGCTAAGAACCAATTGGTTACCTAGCAACGGGACCTTCAGCTCATTGTGGAATCCGAACCACGTTATGACGAGAAATGAATTTCTATCACCAGAAATAAATTCCTCTTAATTCTTCATTGGCTGATCGGAGAGTCGAACGCTGGGCCAACAGCGTGCTACCCGAGATCTCTACCCACCCCTTCAATGAAGAACTCCTATCCACCTAACGCAACCACCCTTTTGTGTTCTCCAAACCCAGCAAGGCACAGATCCAATCTCTCCAACAAGTCGCCCAAATTTTTTCCCCTCTTGACCGTACAACTTTCAAACTAACACTATTGGACTCATTCACCCATCTCCTAAGTCTCCCCAATATTGCAGACACTACACCCTCCCTACCTCTAAACATATCAGCTACTTCAGACACAATCACCCTTTGTCTTTCCAAATCTTGCACGCATTGCCATTGTACGTTTGTCTCACTCGGCCAAAACATCCTTAAACAAATCAGGTACCATGTGTTTCTTTCATCTGCATCACAACCATGTTCATTCTGGTTTTTTACAGTGTTACAGAGTATGGGCCTGCAACCGCTCCCCCCCCCACCCCAATATTCCCCAGTCATTGGTGACCTTCATACAACACGGAGCTGTATGATAGTATTATTATCCCAACATTATGCAGGAGTGATAATGTGATTGCCATTGGTCTCCTCATGTAAAGAGGCTCAATTATGCAGGAGTGATTGCCATTGGCCTCATGTAAAGAGGCTCATCTTCCCTACAGGGGCATTTCCTCCCCTAAGGGGTCTGCATCTCCTTCACTATGAGCTTCTTATACTGCACACAGGTTGTGGTACTTTATGTCAGTGCGGCAGCAGGTCACAATGAGTCGACTGACTCAACAAATTGGTTTCCGTTGGCCTTATGAGATAGGTTCATCCATCATTTATGGAGCCTTTCCACCCACAAGGGGTTCACAACCATCTAATTGGCGCTTCCTGCCTTGGAGTAAGGTGCACTGGTATCCCAAGCCGTTTGTACTTCCTCTGGCAGTAGCTACCAGGTAGTACCGCTCACTTCTGTTGAGATAGTAGTCAAATTTAATTGGCTGACCTCATGAGATATATATATATATATATATATATATATATATATATATATATATATATATATATATTATATATATTTATATATATATATATATATATATATATATATATATGTATACCTCATGATTATATATGTGTATATATATATATATATATATATATATATATATATATATATAATATATATATGTATATATTTATATGTATATATATTATATATGTGTGTATGAAAATATTGAATACAGCGGACATATTAATTATTTAAAGTGTCTTTCTTGTGTCAGTGATATTAGAAAACGAGTCCGATTCATGAGTTGGAAGAAATAAGTAAACACGTTGATACAGCACTTTTGAATTATGTAAAGTACCTTGTGCATGAATGATTGAAACTGATCGTAATATTCAGCGAGCATCGTTCCTCTTACTTAGGCCTTTTTTTTATATTTGTGTTTTATATAATTGTTTTCCCTGTGGTCATTTGGGTTAGTATTCATGAAGTTCCTGTATAATTGAAAGTGCATGAGATATATTGTGGGCACTGCATGAAAAGCACGCTAGAAGTCTCTATACTTCCGCGTTTGTTAGTCTTTTGGAAAGTTGCAAACAGAATGCAGCTCATGTCATTTCAAAGAATGAACGGAACATAGAAAGTGTGTATGCAAAACCGATTTCTCTTACATTTTATATATATATATATATATATATATATATATATATATATATATATATATATATATATATATATATATATATATATATATATATATATTATAAAAAAAGGAAAGGTATTATAATTGCTTCAGGAAAACAGTAGCTGATGTGAAACTGAAGGAAAGCTCCAGTCAGTTTATATATCCGTCAAGATAATAGAAAACACAAGCTTCTCTTAACTGGTTTGCAGCAGTAGAATGTGTAATAATATTCGTTGAAGCTTTCAGAAATTTTGAACTGAGGTGAGTGGCACTGATGTCGCTGTTTACCCATGTATTCACTGTAATTCTGTAGGACGGATAGGTAGTTTAAGCAGCCAGTGCGTCTCTCTATGTCGGGCGATTGAACATCTGATTTCCATATGGGACATTATGAATACAGTCTTTTCGATGTCACCATTTTCACCAAAAATGAATCCACAGTCCATTATTCTGGATTTCGGAGACACGTTCCTCCCTTGAACTGTATGCTTTGGTCTGAATATCTGTAATTTAAGATCATTCATGTTTCGTAAAAGAGTTTCTGATTTTGTCAACTGACTTGCCGCTCTGATGGCACTGAAGCTCTCAGATTTTCCATAAAACTTTCATCACTAAATTATGGAAACATTTGCCATTTTAATGTTCTACGTGTCGGAACATTTGAGGCTCTGATTGGAGATAGGAACAAGGATGGTTATTATAGAGTAGTTGTAATGATAAACTTGAAATTCTGAGTAGTAATAGCATGCAAGGAACCTGTACTTTGTGTATTATGCTGTTGCCATATTGAAAGATATCTGTATGTAGTTCTTTGTACCCACCAACCTAAAAGCTTGTAGTATATATATATATATATTTTTTTTTTCTTTCTTTCTTTTTTCTTCCTATTAGGCCATCAATACTTTCACTCTTTTTCTGTAAATGTGTCTACCACATCTTATAGGGGATGAGTGTCATAAGTCTTGCGAGCAATGTAGCATCACAGCAGAGAGAGAGAGAGAGATTAGAGAGAGAGAGAGAGAGAGAGAGAGAGAGAGAGAGAGTGAGAGTGAGAGTGAGAGAGAAGAGGATTCTGAAGTTACACTATTATACTGTCGACAAAAGCTTTTCATACTTAAGCACAGAGAGAGAGATGAGAGAGAGAGAGAGAGAGAGAGAGAGAGAGAGAGAGAGAGAGAGAGAGAGAGAGTGAGTGAGTATTTGTTTATTAATATGTACGTTATCTGGCAGCTTGCTTCCAAGAATGTTTGTTTTTTTCACCTTAAAGTCGTCTCTAGTGAACAGCATAACATAAAAAGTTGCGGGACTTTTTTTATCGGGGAGAAAATCTGCGAGCCAACAACACCTGCTCAAACTCGAATCCGACGTAACAGCTGCTGCGAAAGTTCTTCACTGCAGAGGCAGTTAGGTAGCAGCAGCACTCGCAACGATGTTTCAGTTGCCATCAGCGATACTGCTGAGACCAGCGATTGCAATCGTATAGCGATCCTTGTCATTACCGTCATCATTTGGACAAAGGTGGAAGACGCCCGCTGCGGGCGGATTTGGCGTCGGGTGTTGGCGACCGTGGGACCCGCCCAATCGAGGTAATCCCGAGAATAAACAGTTTGTCAAGCGGTAATCAGCCAGCCATGAGAAGTCCCAGGAATCCCCCTCGCCTTAAGGCCCACAAACCTTTGATGTTGCCATACGAAAAGCAACCCTACCGCTAGCCATTACGGACGCTTGGTCACAAAGAATATGTCACATTTAGATCTTTCTCTCTCGTTCTCATCACATCGGTGCTCCTGCCCACCCACCCCCATCTCCGGAGGGTCGATGTTGCTTTTATGACGTATGTGATAATCACCCTTATAGCGTTCACTACCTACCTAACTTCCCCCCCCCCCTGCTACGAAATCCCTCCCTCCCTATCTCCCTACCCCCCTCGTGTCCACGCTCGTTTGATTATAAAGAATATCATAGCGATTGTGATTGACAATAGGATCCTGATATGCGGCGCGTAAGGTCGAGGCGACTAGGCATTGTCATTATGATTATGAGCTTTATCAGCAGGAGGGACGACCCCTGAGCGCGTGCCTTTGTGTGCCCAGGTTTTGGTCGTCAGGGAAACGGTTGACATTATGGAAAGAAATTCAGGAGGGGGAGAAGGCTGGTTGGAAGTTGGGGGGAAAGAGTGGGGGGGAGAGGTGTGTCATCCACGTGCGCGCATGCTCATAGGCTGCAAGGGATTCGTAAACCTTTCTCTAGGGGGTCAGGTCCCACTAGATTTCTTCCTTTTTCCTCTTCTCTCTTTTCTTTGAAGATACGGGCGATCTTCAATCGATCATACGGGTCTGGAAACAGATCCTGGATACGGGCAGATTCTGGTTTCGGGTTAAGAGTTCGTTTCATTCGGGTTCAACACCTGCACAGCGTCCCTTGCAATCTCAGAACGCACGCGTAGACTAGCTTACTTCTTTATTCGTTATGTAGGTCAGTGTAGATGTGCGTATGCATGTTATGTGGGTCAACGTGAAATTAAACGTTTTGTCGACACTGAGCCAGCATTCAAATACAAATGTTAATGTCATCTGAATAGTGCTTTAGAGTAAATTTATAGTAACCTTGTGCCAGCATACATTATACATAAATGTTATTTTGGCCAGAATAGATCCATGCATTCACGGTGTGTTTCATATTAATTGTATACATCACGGCAAAGCGATTGACCAAGATTTATACGTAGTGAACGGCTGCACACATTATACAGAGTTGTTATCGAGGTCAAAATAAATTTATAAAATCATGTTACATAAGTCAGCATAAGTGTTTGCATCTTATATTCCAACAATCTATATCAATGTTATTTGAGGCAGAACAGATTTAAATCGTGTGAACATGAAAAAGTATTTTTTTGCTTTAATAGGTTTGAATTAAGACAGTGGTTTTCAAAATTTTAAATAAAGGTCGGCCTTCCGAAATTACAGTGAGCAAAGTAATTTTAAAGAATGTTATTTTGGAATATTAAAATATGTTGATAAAACAATGCATGTAACGTGTAAACAGTGTTTTGATGATTTTTTTTTGTCTTCACAGTACTCTGCTAGACTACAGAAAAAGATATTCACATATATATATATATATATATATATATATATATATATATATATATATATAT
>NC_089792.1:41274138-41294138 GCF_040412425.1 Macrobrachium rosenbergii | reverse complement strand
TCGGACACAGAACTTATTTTCGTGTGGTTCGTCGTTAAGTAATTTATATATATATATATATATATATATATATATATATATATATATATATATATATATATATATATATATATATATATATATATTTATATATATATATTGATCTTTCATTTTTATATTTAAATCTGATATGATCTTTGATTATTGATATTCTTTACACTTTATAAAATCCAGTCGGTATCGTGTGGAGGCACTCTTTATAATTTTCCCCAGTTCCAATGTGGAAAGATCTTACGTTTTTAGCCTGTTCGCTACGGTCAGGGCTCTCTGATATTGCTCTGATCAAGCTTTCTGAAGTGCTGTACCGACGGATTCATTCCAGCGAAGTACGTTTTTTCTTTGAGATGTCAGAATAGATTTCTGTAAAAAAAAAAAAATAATAATAATAATAATAATAATAATAATAATAATAATAATAATAATAATAATAATAATAATAATAATAATAATAATAGGTGGAAAATGTTTAAAAATCATATTTCAAGAATTGGGAAACAATTTTCAGGTTTCAGGATTTCGTGCACTAAAATTCGCCTCGAATTTCTTGCACTGAAACCGACGGAAAATGATGCTGGTCGATGAAACTGTACCTTGCACAAGGCGGCTTTTGAGAACACTTCCATCTAACCCCTCCCTCTCTTTTTAATGCAGTGTTTTCTGTGAGAAATTTTATGCACTAATGTGTTTGCTCTTGAGTAGGAACAATTGCTGGGTTTTGTTTTTGTTATTTGTTTTCCCCATCGATCAAAGGCATACCTTGGGGGCCAGGCAGGAGCTCAGCTATTGATGGTAAATCTGCCGCATTTATACTTTCACCGTTGATAAGATTTGAGTGCCCTTTAAAACTTAAAAAAGAAAAAAAAGTGAGGGAAGGGGCGGTGTTAAAGGAGAAGTTGGCGTGCAAATAAAGACTCTTTTAGCAGACCAGTCGATAGAAAATTGACCTTTATTGGAATATCTTTTAACTGCCTAACCACCACCTTTCCTGCTGGAGAAAGAGAGAAGGGGGTGGGGAAGGGGAGGAGGAGGGGGTGTTGCTTGGGATGGGGAGGGCTCTGTTAGAGGGGATTACAAAAGAAACGGGAATGTGTGTTTAAAAGGGGTACGTGAGCACAAAAGAGGGGAATGAGGAGGACTTTTGGATGGGTGGGGGGATGTACGTGCGCTGACCCTTGCCAGAGACCGGTGTGAGGGGACGCAGCCAGCACACCTATTGTTTGAAAGGATCACACTGACGTAAGGTTACTGATGGGACTTTCTGCCGGTGAGGGGAACCGAAGAGTCTGGCTGGAGAGGGGAGGTGTGGCATGGGGGCGATTGGAAATAATCGGCCAAGGGGTATGTAGGTTAATACAAGCAGAAGAGAGAGAGAGAGAGAGAGAGAGAGAGAGAGAGAGAGAGAGAGAGAGAGAGAGAGAGAGAGAGGGCACCACAATAGCTTGAGACCATTTTCGGATTTCTGATATCTCAACTTGTCGTTCGATTAAGGGAGTTGAACAGGTAGACACGATTTAATACATTTTCGTCCGTTGCATCGATTGCTAACCTGAGAGAGATAAATTTCCCGTATGCTTCATGTGTGCTCACAGCATTTGTAATGATTGTCCTCACCTAAATCCTGGCTTTGCAGACGTCTTTTTCTCCGTTATTTTGGGGCTCTGATAAATAGTATTTAACTTGACTTGAAGGTACATAAGTTAGTTCCTCGTATGATCTAATCGTGAAAAATCAAACATATTTAGTGGGACAAATTGTAAAAGGTCACCCACTCACGTTCGCATTTTGGCTCAACTATACGTCACTGTTAATAGTTGAACGTCTTTGAACTTCATCTATTCAGCGCATTGGCGAAATTTCCAGTTACGTTGCCAGTTACTCTCAGGTTCGAAACTTGAATGCAGCTGAATCACTGGTATTTGTTTTTTATTGTTTGAGAGTTAACATAACTTTAGCAGACGTGGTTTTGTTACACTGCCATACCCTGTTGCTGACATTACTGAATTTCACAGCTTTCCAGGCTAACTTCTTTGAAGTTGCCTTTTATTGACTTGAATTTATGTTTTCTCCGATGCTGAAGTAATATTTAAGTGTAAGTGATTTACTTGTTGTAGTGTATTACATGACTTCAATTCAGGTTTGCCTGTAAGACAAGACTAATGAATTCTGATTCCTCAAGTTTTCTACTCAGCACTAAGTCATTCACACTGACAATAATATATAATCAAAATGTACAGTTTTGATAAATCTTGAAGTTGCCCGAACTGAAATTCACTCGTTACCGTGACAGAGACGATTCTCTCGACCACTTGAATTTGGTAGATTGTTGGTATTGATATATTCTACACGAATAAACTGTTTGTAATTGTATGTGATTAATGTTGTAGTTACCCACGAATTTACAAAGTATAAATGGTCCTCGCTTTTGTGACGGGACGGCATCGCTTCCAAATTATTACGTAAAACTGTGCTACGTTCACTTGTGGATGTGTTTGAGTATGAAATACAGTGCCGAAAGCGAAACGTTGGATAAATAAAAATAGTTAACAACTTAATAAATAGTTTTGATACTATTGAAATGTTCGTAGATGTGTTTGAGCATGAAATACAGTGCCGGAAGCGAAACGTTAAACAAATAAAAAATAGTTAACAAATGACTAAATAATTGTGATATTATTGAAATATTAACCTCCCCAAAATACACTCCAAAGCTAGAGAGAGAGAGAGAGAGAGAGAGAGAGAGAGAGAGAGAGAGAGAGAGAGAGAGAGAGAGAGAGAGAGAGAGAGAGGTTGACAGATGGTATTGAGGGGAAGCGGCTGCACCTCTAATGTTGAGTCTGTGAAAGGTGTCGTGTTAAATAGCAGGCCCTGGAGCGTATGACGGTTGAGCATTTGAGCATTTTTAGAGTCGCGGTACCGAACGGGAAGGTACGGTAGTCAAGAGAGGAAGGGTCCGTCTTTTTAGGGTCAGCCCTGATTTTATATTTGTACACTTCCAGACAAATTTTTTTTTCTCTCTCTCTCTCTCTCTCTCTCTCTCTCTCTCTCTCTCTCTCTCTCTCTCTCTCAGAAGTACGCTTTTACTTCCACCGAGAAATGCAGATTAAACATATATATTGTAAGTTCTCTCTCTCTCTCTCTCTCTCTCTCTCTCTCTCTCTCTCTCTCTCTATATATATATATATATATATATATATATATATATATATATATATATATATATGTGTGTGTGTGTGTGTGTATACAGTATATATATATATATATATATATATATATATATATATATATATAATATACACATACAAACACACACACACACACACACTCTCATAAACATTACGCCACAAATATCGTTTGACATCGAGTTCACTATACCTTTGGAATAGCTTACACGCAAGGAGAATTATAATTGTTAATTGCAATAGTATACATCTGACCGGTCAGATTCGAAGCTGGGCTTATGATAATTTATCAATCAAAATTCCGTGAGGTATAGTGAAATATAATATATATATATACATATATATATATATATATATATATATATATATATATATATATATGTATACATACATGCACACATACATACATATATACATGCTCACAATGAATATCGTGGCCCAGTGGAGCACTGATTCGTAGTTCGATCTTTGTATAACTGTCAGTGGGTAACAGCGTCAGCTGGGATTTAGAGAAATGCAAATGAAGCTGACAAACTTATTCCTGAACATTTGTTGAGAACCGGAACTCAACGCTTCTGGTGACATAACTCTAAATTGTTTTAAGTCGTGAAAGGCGTGTCATGATAAAGATTATAAATATATATATATATATATATATATATATATATATATATATATATATATATATATATATATATATATATATATATATATATATAATATTACAGTCCAGGTGAAAAGTTATATAAGTATATATGTCTCTGTATATATTATGTATATATAATGTATACATGCAAACATTAAGCTACAAACTTCATTTATCATCTAACTGGGCTGTCAGCCCAGTTGGCAGAGCACTCGTCACTGGTTTAAGAGATAGCTACCGTCGGTGGGTCGAGTCCATCAGGTGGCTATCACTTACCAATTATAACGCCCCTTCGGTATTATTTCCGAGGCAGAGCGAATTGGATATTAAATTCAGTAGCTTAATGTTAATGTCACTACCGGTGATGTAGTCAATATTTATATGTATCTATATAATTATATTCATACAGTATGTATATATATATATATATATATATATATATATATATATATATATATATATATATATATATATATATATATATATATATATATAATACACATATACATACATACATAAACACTCCTTCAGAAGGATGTTACCTCTTTCAGGAAGCCTCTGGGAGAAGTTTAGGTAATTTGTGCCCTCGTGTACCATGACCAATTAATACATCTGGTAATGGAACAAGGTGGGAGAACACAGTTTAATGGAAAAATCCATGTACCTACGTAAGTCGTACACCAGTTGACTGCAGTGTTAGCCATGCTTTTATTAGGCTTGGATGCTTGTTTGCATACGTGCAGCATCATTGTCGGAGTGGACCGAACGTTAAAGATATTTTGTGTTATTTCGGTCTATTTCATTTTTCTTCCGTCCTGTTTCTGTCTCTTGTTTTCTTCGGGCCTGGGCTAGAAAAGGGTATATAGATGTGCGTCCCGCTGGATTTTGCATAAAATAAAAAGGATGTGGCCAATTGCTCGTGGGAACCGCATGAGTTCGACCTCGTCATTATAGGCCGTGGTTATGATTTAGGATTTTCAGGTCACGCGCCAGATTCCCAAGGGGTCAGTAGGGGAGGTGATAAAAACAAAAAAAACCTCTTCAGGTTTTTAGTTTTCTGTACAAGAAAACTGTTGTGCCGGCTTTGTCTGTCCGTCCTCACTTTTTCTGTTCGCATTTTCTGTCTGCCCTCAGATCTTAATAAACTACTTAGGCTAGAGGGCTGCAAATTGGTTTTTTGATCATCCACCCGCCAATCATCAAACTTACCAAATTGCAGCCCTCTAGCCTGAGTAGTTTTTATTTTATTTAAAGTTAAAGTTAGCCATAATCGCGCGTCTGGCAACGATACAGAACAGGCCACCACCGGGCCGTGGATAAAGTTTCATGGGCCGCGGCTCGTACAGCATTATACGAGACCACCGAAAGATAGATCAATTTTCGGTGGCCTTGAGTATACGCTGTACAGAAAACTCGATTGTGCCGAAGAAACTAAGGCGCATTATTTACTTGTTTTTATTTACTGCAAATTTTTTTCACAGAAGGACTGAGATACTGGCAAGGGGATGCTTGGTAAATTCAAAGAGAGAGAGAGAGAGAGAGAGAGAGAGAGAGAGAGAGAGAGAGAGAGAGAGAGAGAGAATATGTCTTGTTAAATCCATGAAAAGGCTAAAGATATGAAATTATATGAGGATGATTGTAACATAGTATAGTAGTCTAACAGAGAGATATATAGCAAGAGACTGATTGATTAATTGTGGGTTATCTGGCGTCACAACCACTACATAGCAAGAGAACGAGTTGACAGGGAGAGAGGTCGAGCATTTTCAGTCTGTGCAAGCCTGGAAACATAGATTACGGGATGATGTCGATTATGCGGTAGTCTGGAGGGAGATCACTAATGTTATAAAATTTACAAGACTAGATATTAGCATTACGTACCCAGCCACCTTTTATAGTTGATTGATATTTCTGTGTACGTATCTAGACTCTAGAGAAATAGACACGCGAATAGTCATGAACTTTTTATGCAGCGACAAAATGTGACATCGTATGCCTAGAGAAGTTCTGTCCTAATTTAGGCGTTTTTCTGACTTCAAAAATAAAATCGATTTAAAGGTTCACTCCTTTTCATCAGTTTATTCCCTTTAAACTTTCATTCGTGAATCCTGTTTCATTCTTTGACTAATGAGGCCGTGAGTTTATCCGTGACATCTTGTCCTTTTCTTGACTCCTAGGGTCAGGTCTGACGCTCTCCTCGGGGTTTACGGAGGTCATCGAACAGTGGGTTGCTATAATCTGGGCGGTCACCTTTCTCAATCCCTATTTTCCTCTTTTTGGGCCTGGACCAGAAAAGGACTCAGAGTTGTCCGCACTACCTGACAAGACGCAGTGGAGAAGGTCAGTGTTTAAAGATTGACCTTACACAGGCAACATACACTTGCCTAAAACCCGAAATTTAGCCAGGTTTCTGTAAGAATGGGGAGGAGTTGTGCGTAAGAAATTGCCTATTGAGCCCGAGCTTTGAAGGCCTGCGTCTTATTTGATAGTGGTCATGGGACATTGGGAAATGAAAGGTGAAAGCTCCAGACTTCATAGGTGAAAGGTGAAAGCTCCAGATTTCATAGGTGAAAGGTGAAGACTCCAGACTTCATAGGTGCTGCCCGCGGGGTAGAATGATCAGAACTGCAGATATATAAGGCTGTTATATCCTCATTTGCTGCCGATCGTGTGCATGTGAATGTATGTGAAAATATGTATTTTTTAAGCTGTATGTTCAGTGTTTTAAATGTACTTTTTCTTCTTTTTATTGCGAATGTAGCTTAAATATGGTTTTTATAGATGTGGGTTTAAAGTCGTTTTTATAGATGTGGGTTTAAAGTCGTTTTTATAGATGTGGGTTTAAAGTCGTTTTTATAGATTTTGGTTTAAAGCCTGCGGTGTTATTTTATTGCTAAATTTCATTATTATATTAATGATTTTAGTATTGTTTTCAGAACCGAATAAAGTCTATCGATCATTTACAGTCGATATATTCTTTTGACTCATGCCTCACAACAAACACTGTAGATTCGTAAATTGCTTTGTGCAAATCCAAAACACTGCCAGGTGTTCGATTGTAAAAATACACATTTGTATATTTTTACGGTGTGAAAGAAAAAATAAATAAAAAATAAAAGTAGAGGTAAGAGACAGTTGGAGTATAAATCACCTCCTCCCCGTCTCCATCCTCCGGCACTATAGCCTCCCCCTCCCCGCGTTTCGAAAAATGCACGATATGTTGCCAGATGTGCATATAAATAATAGCATCGTTTTGGAATCGTCGGTGCAATTTCATGAATACCAAATGTGAAATAGTATTGGTTTGTGGTTTTGATTTATGCCGGCCCGGTGGTACAGGGTGTGTGTCTGTGTGTGTATGTGTTTTGTATGTTCCAGCACCCTTTTATCCATTCTACCTTCCCTTTTTCCGTCTCTTACTTCCCTCTTTCCTTTCCCCTTTCGCCCCCCCACCCCAACAACCCCATGTCACGTATGATTTATTGTATAACCCTCCCAACCCTCCTTATTCGGTGTTTCATTTTCTGAGGGGCACCTTTTTCTCGGGGTGTGGCGGGAGGATTCGGCGGCGAAATGCAGGATAAATGTTACGCATAGGAATTGGGCGGTTTACTTGACAGTGTGAATCTTGCTGTTTGATGGGTGTGTGTCTGTGTGTGTTTGTGAAAGAGAGAGAGAGAGAGAGAGAGAGAGAGAGAGAGAGAGAGAAGTATGAATCGTTGATTAATGGACGGTTAGTGAGACTAAAAAAGGCTTGATTTTAGTTTATCAAATATTAGAAGGTGAAAATATCTGCTAGTATAATGTACGTGTTTATGTATTTGTTTGCACATATTCCACCTAAAGTTTCGAGCATATAATGTTGGTAGACTTGTGTGGTTGTGTTTAACCTTGATCAGATTTTTATACAGGTAATAACGTGAATAGTATGTTCAAATTTGAGTATTTCTACTCTGAAGTCAATACGACATAATGAGCTGTTGTTGACATGGAGTCACTGTTAGTTACCTCTTCCACATTTACCCTGTGGAAATCGGGAATCTTGGATTTTACACGTTTCATTCTGGAGGTTTCTTTCTTTTGCCAAGCTTGTTTTAAAAGGCAGAGGAGTTTATCAATTCTCTTCCTTCTTCTGTCTTTCCTGATTCTGACAACCCCTCTTGTTTTAAAAGGCAGAGGAGTGTATCGGTATAATGTAGTTCGGATTCCATAACTGTAGTCCCGTTGCTAGGTAACCAAATGGTTCTTAGCCACGTAAAAGACGTAATTCAGCTCCACCCTTCTCCCTACTGCTTTTCTTGTCTTCTGGATTAGATAAGGTAAGAGCATTTAGGTTACTCGCATCTTATGCCTTTGTATAGAAAAAGACATTTTTCAGTAATTGCACGTGGAGCAACATCTATTTCTAACAAACCTTGCACACTTGCCTCCAGCTCTCAAGAAGGGGCCTTGAAGGTTTCTTGATGTACTGGAGTCCCCCAAAACCGTCAGATAGGGAGTGTGGAAACGACAAGTCCTGACTTAAAAGTACCTTGATTCTGCATACGTATGTAGGGGTCATCGGAGAGAGAGCTGGCCCGGGGTGGACACTATGGGTAACTATCCTAAGAACACGAAAGCTTAGTCAGAAGTGCCTGAAAGAGTGAGTCCATGGCAGCGTCACCTTTAAGAAGCAAATATTTACCTCGGTGTTCTACTTCAGTCCAGTTTCGTCAGCTTGATATTATAAGGGGTGGTCTTAAAGCAAGAGAACCCTGCGAAAGGGCGGGAGTTCGCGATAGAATTGAAGTGAGGGGGCGGGGCATGGGAAAACCTGGGTGGGAGGGTATGCTGGAAAACCTGTCTTAATGATTATATATATATATATATTTCCGTTTTTGGGTTTGTAACTTTAATTTTTACGTAGTTTGATGCATTCTTTACTCACGCTCACACATATACATGATTATATATAATATATATATATATATATATATATATATATATATATATATATATATATATATATATATATATATATTTTGCACTCATAGGTATATTTTAGCTAAAAACGAAAATATTTCTTAGACTATGATGGAAAAAAAATTAAACAAGATTTTCTTATTCATACCTTGACTGCCCTTAACAATATTATATGAAATACAGTGAAGAAAACAGTAATTGCTTGTAATTTTAGAAAATAATGCCGGAAATATCGTGATCGTCTTTTCCAGTGACTTAACAGATTTGTGTTGAGCGATTTGTTGTACACATCCAGTTCAGGGGAGACCTCGTGAGACTTTGACCTTTTATCTCTCATTGATCCATCAACTTCATGACCGTGACGTCACAGTGCCGTTGGTGAAATATAAGGTCTGGGAAAAGAGAGAATTCATTGGCCATTCATATATCCTCATAATCTGTTTCGTTTCTTTTTCTTCTTCTTCTTCTTCTTCTTCTTCTTCTTCTTCTTCTTCTTCTTCTTCTTCTTCAGGTTGATGATGGAGGAGTTTTCATTTTTCATAATTTTTTGAAGCCTTGCGTAAGATTGGCTTGCGTCATGAAGCCTGCAAGGTCAGTCTATGAAGGTCTAATTTCCTTCACACTTTTGACTTTATTCTGGTTTGTGCTTTTAGCTATCCGTGGTTGTTTTGGGGGATAAAAGCACTTCTTCGATGTCTGGATATTTCTACTGCTCTTTTATGAAGAAGTAGTAAAAACAGAGAGAGAGAGAGAGAGAGAGAGAGAGAGAGAGAGAGAGAGAGAGAGAGAGAGAGAGAGAGAGAGAATGCGATGTCTGGGTATTATCTACGGTTATGGCCAGTGGTTTATTGCCATGATGCTCCCTCTGTCAAACTGAACAGTTAGCCACATTCTGCTATGACCTTGACTCTTTACTGTGTTACTGACAATGGTAAATAGATTGATAGATCGATAAATATATGGATAGATAGATGTTAAGTAGGGAACGTATGCGTGCTGTAGAATTGCAATTCTCCACATTATTTTATGCCGCGTTATTATCAAATGTTGATGGCTAGATAGAGAGAGAACGCAAGATAATATTTACGCGGTATTTTCGCTGCCGAATTTCGTTATATTTCAGATTGCTCATCATGTTTTTGTTAACGAGAGAGAGAGAGAGAGAGAGAGAGAGAGAGAGAGAGAGAGAGAGAGAGAGAGAGAGCCTGCAGTTTTACCGAGATTGTAAGCGTAGAATTGCAAAGGTAATACGAATGAATAACCCATAAACAAGAATTTTCAGTTCCGCATCCTTTTTCTTTGACTTTCGTTGTCGGCCCATTCTTCTTCTTCTCGTATCCGGCGAATAAAGCTCGCTCCAGCAATAGGCGTTGATGGTTTTGTGACAAATATTGACTCGGTCCCATCAGTGCCCCAAACGCAAACGTGAAATTCAACACTTTTAAACTTTGATAAATTATGCAAACTTTGTACACGGTTGACGCTATCTGCCCGTGAGACGTGGGTGGCGTTCTGGGACGGGGTTGCTTGGTGTCCTGGGAGTTATCCCCCACCCCCAAGTCACCCCTGAGCGATGCATTGTGGAAGAGTTCGCTTAGCCTTCGCTCGCTGCCGCGTCGCTTAGCAGTCCAGGAGGCTTTCCCTCCGTAACGAAGTTTGATGGCCTGGTCTTAACTTTATGACACAAACGGAATCTAAGTTTCAGAAGTTTTCGTTATAGCCATGCGGTCCATTGGCATAGATTGGATTTCTGTCTCCCATTCGAAATTGACTTTATGTAATTCTTTGCGTCGGGGTCATACATATTAGTATTATTTGCTTGATATAATTTCTCATTCGCTTCTCGGTTATCACTGAGTTGGTGTATACATTGTATCGGATATCAATTTATTTTACTGACCCCCCTTTCTTTCTAAAGGGAGTTTGATGTTATTTAATGGCGAGGAATCCGGGAAGAGATATTTGCCTTCAAACGAGCGAATACTTCTGAAACCTGACCTAAAATTACTGGAGCCGTATCTGGCGGTTCGACAGGTACGAAGATGGCTTCTATGCAGCCCCCTCCCTCCCCCCCCTCCCTCTCCCTCTCTCTCTCTCTCTCTCTCTCTCTCTCTCTCTCTCTCTCTCTCAACTCAACTTCCAGGCCATCTCTATAAAATGAATTTTCTCTCTTACGCCGGCAGGATTTTTTTATTTGACTTACAATGGAATTTTCTGTTGTTATTTGGACTTCAGCCATTTATAGAATTCGTCTTGCCAGGGTTTATGATATTTTCTGCACGATATACATATGACCCCAGTAGTAGGATATTGCTCTTCTTAAGGAGTCTAGATAATAACTGGTTTGAGGAACGAGCAAGAAGAAAATTAATTTTCTGTTTTTATAATCTTGCAGTGACTGATAGTTTGGTCATTTAAGTAAAATAAAATTATTGGAGGAAAAGTGCTCAGCACTCGGTTTCTCAGTGAAGAGTTTTGATGAAAGATACTCATTTTAGTAAAATTAGGCGGAAAAGGATGGCATTTGAAAAACGCTCGACCATGTATTAAAGTGCAATTTCATGTGTACGAATATTTATTCATTCATGAGGATTATTACCTCTTTTAACCCAGAGCCAGTCCATATGATATTCCAAAATGAAGGTTTGTGTATCAAGTGTAAGTTTTATTGTTTCATTTTAAAGAATAGATTGGTAGCTTATACATGGGATTGATTTTGGGTCTTGACTTCGCTCTACCCTTCATGCTTCATCGTATTTCATCAGCACTTTTCAGATTTTTTTCCTCGCTAGTTTTAATACGTGAATGCAATTTGTTGCCCTATGTAAATCGTAGAGAGAATTTGCTTTACCTTATTGGCCTGTGGTTGATATTTTATTTTTGTTTTAATTAAGCTGGCCTGGTATTTGATTAACGCATTTATCTCTTATGGAAATGAATATATAAGTAAACACAGTGGTGATACCTATTTTGTTAACACTCTTGTCAATAGAATATGCTCATTTTTACTTTCGAATGCTGAATGTCTGTTTCTGTAAGTGTGCGGGATTTTGATGACTCATGTTTACAAAATTGTGCTACATTTGTATAATAGCTTCTTTTTTATGTACTATTTCCAGAACAGATAGATAGATAGGTAGGTGGTGAGAGGGTGTCTCTTGTACTTGTAATGCGATCTTTCGTCAAATTTGAAATATCCCAAGATTTTTAAAAGTTTTCGTCCATGACTGTTTTCAGAGGAATGAAGATTCACTAACTAAATTTACCACAGAACCATTAATTTTTCAGATAAGTACTTCGTATTTGCAGTCAGTTTAATAAATTTAGGGAAATTCTAATTTTCTTCCAGCATTTACTTCTTTTAGCTTTTTCAGTTAAACTTGTCGCTAGCCGTGCTTGTTGATGGCGTATAGTTATATATATAGTTATATATAGTTATATGGCATGACAAATATTGAAATCATTTTAGAAGAGGAAAGCAAATCTCTCAGAAAAAGCTGGCTAGTTAGTTTATACTCATTTTCGATGGGGTTGAAAAGCCTCTGTTGAACATTAGAAAGTTAATTTGTGTTTCGAAATGATGGCTAGAAGATTCTGTTGGTAACTGGTGATTTTGATATTTAACGAATTTTGACATTCAAAGAATGAAAAAACTTTTTGTTATCTATTAAAAAAAAGTTTCGTGAAGAAATTACACATGTCATAAAGTTTAGAGAAACTTTTTTTTTAGTCTTTTGAGATTTCATAGCACCCGGAGGGCGTAAAGGCTTCTATTAGTCAGTGAAAAGATTACAGTAATTCTAAAGACAGAAGTAGCTTCCGATGTCATCAGAGATTTCACATTAGATTATAAAGGGTGTAAAAGGTTCTGTTAGTCAGTGACTAAGCTAACTTTAGCTCTAAAAAGTGAAAAGCTTCTTATAGTCATTGGAGATTTTGTATTAGCTCTTACAGGCGCCTGTTAGTCAGTGAAGAGCTACATTAGTTTGCAAGACCAGAAAAGATACTATCGGTCATTCAGGATTTCTTGAATTTCCAAAGGGTGTTTAAGGATTCTGTTTGTCGTTAAAGGCATCACATTAGTTGTGAAGACAGTAAAGCTTCTGTTAATTGGTGAAGTTTTCATATTAGATTTTAAAGGGCGTTTGAGGCTTATGTTAGTCAGGGTAAAAGTCAACATTAGTTCTCATGACCGGAAAAACCTCTGTTAATAAGTGAAGAGATTACTCGCGTTCTAAAGATCAGAGAAGCTTATCAGTCATTGGTGATTTCATATTGGCTTCTAAGGGTTGAAAAAGTCTTCTGTTAGTCAGTCAAGAGCTTTCACCAGTTTTAAAGGCAGAAAAGGGTTTTTTAGTCGTTAGAGAATGCATAAAGTTCCTTAAGTATGTAAAAGGTTTTTGTTAGTGGTGCAGAGTATTACACTAGTTCTAAAGACTGAACAAACTTCAGTTAGTTACTGGAGTTTTCATATTAGCTTCTGAACGGTGTTTAAAGCTCCAGTTGGTTAGGTAAGAGATTACACAATTCTGAGGGCCAGAAAAAGCTCCTGTTAGTTTTCCGACGTTTCACATTTGTTTTGAAAAAGTGTATGGGGCTTCTGTTAGTGATAATTTACACGAGTTCCAAAGACCTGGAAAAACCTTTGTTATTCGTATTAGCA
Organism: Macrobrachium rosenbergii; assembly: GCF_040412425.1. Lineage (NCBI taxonomy): Eukaryota > Metazoa > Arthropoda > Malacostraca > Decapoda > Palaemonidae > Macrobrachium > Macrobrachium rosenbergii. The sequence continues at coordinate 41,280,649 of NC_089792.1, read as the reverse complement.
TCTAGAGAGGTTGTAAAAGGATTGTGTTCGTCAGTGAAACGTTTACACTAGTTCTGAAGATAGAAAAAGCTTTTTATCAGCCATCAGATATTTGGTATTAAGTTCTAAAGGAGAAAAAGTAAATTAAATTTTCAAGACAATTCTATAGACCGTCAAGGCTTTTATGATATTCATTCGAGATTTCATATTAATTTCTAAAGGATGTAAAAGGTTTATTGTAGTTACAGAAGAGCTAACACTAGTGCTAAATAACGAAAATGTTTTGATAATCTCTGAATATTTTATATTAATTTCTGAAGGGTGTTAGTTAGCGAAATGTTTACAAAGTGTTCCAAAGTGCAGGCAAGTTTTAGATAGTCTTTCGTTATTTCAGGCTTTTGAAGAATGTCAAATAATTTTTTTATGAATTTTCACTAGTTCCAAAGACAAGGAAAGCTTTTTGTTTATCTCTGAATACATTGTGTTAGTTTCTAAAGGGTATAAACGATTTTCTTAGCAAAAAAGTTTACAATAATAATAAAAACTGGAAAAGTATCTGCTAGCATTAGAAGATTTATCGTTAATTGGTAATGGGTATAAACGAGGCCTGTTCATCAGTGAAAAGTTTACACTAATTACAAAAGCTGGAAAAGCCGTGATGACATTTACAAAGACAGTGCTATCGTCCGCGACTTGCACTCTGTGTCCCGATTAAAAGCGTCCTCAGGTCATCAGCAGTCATGACCTTCCTCGTGTAGATCTTACTTAATTGGGTAGGGGCTTGGGCGTGATTTATCTGCTTTTGTGTTCTTTCTTTAGGCACTGACCTTTTCTCTTGCTGTGCTTCTCATTAACGGTCCTTAAACCTAAAGAAGGGGCATTTTATGGATTGTTACTTATTTAAGGTCAATGTTCACAAAATTGGAATCCATACCCGGGTCCATTTGACAGTAAAACGGACTAGATTTTCCACAAAGCTGATTATCCATCGTTTGATGAAGACGTAATTTGATGCAGATTTGGATGGCCATTGAAATGTTATGGGTTTTGAGTGACTTTTGCCCGAATATAATGAGATATCATAAAATCGCTTGAGGCCGAGTTTCTTAGAAAATTATGCAGGAAGCGGCGCCAGCTAATTCAAAGAGAGTTTTATTAAATTCTTATTTTATTTTTTGTGCATTTAATGTTATTTATGGATAGTGATCTTGCTGATAAATTTCTGTTCGAAAATGTTCCACAGTCTGGTGCTCATGTTACAGATTGATTCTTTGCTCATGAGGAAGTTAAGCACGAGGATCTAAATCTAGGCCTGTATCCGCTTGAACCTAAATCAGTATAAGACAGAAAAAATAACTTATTAGAGTTGTCGTTAGAGGAAATGTCTTGGTAAAAACATTATTACCTTTTTATTTGCATAAAACTTCAGACTAACAAAATGGCAATGTAAAAACATTATTACCTTTTTATTTGCATAAAACTTCAGACTAACAAAATGGCAATTAAGCGAAAACACTCTGTGTCAGTAAATAAGTTAAAGAGAGAATTTAGATGAGTTTTATAGTCAACTCTGCATATATTTAGAAGTATCTGAGAGTGGGAAGAAGTAATACAATAAAGAGTGTTTTAGGCTTTTTTTCATAATTATATATTTATATAAATATAATATATATAATTATATATATGTATATATATATGTATATGTATATATATATGTATATATATATGTATATGTATATATATATGTATATATATATATATATATATATATATATATATATATATATATATATATATATATATATATATATATATATTAGTGAGTGTTGGTTGATCTGTAAGTTCTTACCTTGGAAATGACACCTCTAACCAGGGACCAACACATACATACAAGAATGAATTTAAGGAGATTTATTTTGCAAGTAATGGAAGGGCTCAGGAGAGAAATTCGGGTCTAAATTAATTCACTGTATTTACGTTAATCAGAAGAATCAATTACAAAGCTGTATATGCTGGGCTCTTGTCACCTTTCAAGCTAAATTATACAATTGATAAGATTTAGAGTGCCTCTCAATAAAGACTCAGATATGACGAATAATACTGCATGAATAGCTTGACTGATGGACGTAGGGGAACAGTGGAGGTAGATGGTTCTACAGTGGTACACATACCCTTTCTGCAATGTATAGAGAAAGGAGCACAATCACTGATTACGCCAAAGAACTGACTAATCTTTACAAAGGGGAAATGCTGAAGGCTTTAGGAGCTGACATCTACTTATGATCAGATAAATTACTCTAACAGTGACAATTGATTACCAACAATGATTCTGGGTCTAAGTGTAATGCAAGGGGAAAAGGAAACAGAATGAGATAAGAATATAAGATAAACGACTGAACACCCCCACCACACAGTACCTTAATTCCTTAAGTGAAGATCCGTGGTTGCAGTGTCAATGGATTCTAAGACAAGTGGGACTTCTACAAATGGCACTTTAAGGTAGTATTTGGATTGTAGGTTGTCAGCCAGACAAAGAGGTGAGTGGTTGCTTGTTGATGAGGTATCTTACAGCAGGGTGCCACTGGGTCAGTGGACTGTCTGCTTCTGTCCTTGATGATCCTGGTTTGGCCTTATATGACCTCTGTTTCCTGCTGGTGTTTGCCACCTTGGGCATTCAGGTATATTGCTTCTTCGAGAGCGATTCCCATTAGTTTCCGCTGCAGGCAATTAACATGGTCACCTGGGAAGGAAGGGTCTGCCTGGAAGGAAGAGTTTTCGGCCAGCAGAGTCACAAAACAGATTAAGGTAAACGCTTTTGGAGGGTTAACGAGCAGTTGTCAAATTTTAATTAATGTGGAGCATCTTAAGGTGTTTCTCCTTGGCTTTCATTGTGGGCTTCATAAAAGGAAGCACGGAGGGCTGGGCAGTAGTCATACTTCTAGCAGTATATATATAAGCCCTTCTCGGTCCTTGTAAGAATCCCCTGAGTCCCGATGAAGTTGCAGGGCGCCATGACAGGACCAGCCAACGGTCATCTTCTCTCAGGTATGGAAGGAACCTTCCTCAAACCCAGAAACCCCCAAAAGTTCGTTGGGATATAGCGTCACCTTTGCTGGCACTGACTGGCTGATAGGCCCTAAGGAGAAGTGCCAGAGCCAATCACATCCAGGAGAGAAGAAATTGGGGTTGTGAGGTACTAGAGGGCTGGAGGAAGATGCCCAAAGGCATCCTCTTGAAAAGTCAGTTAGGTTTTGTTCAAGTTGGGGAAAGATGCACATCCCCTTGCTACCTCCGCCGGTTTCCCCCTCGACCTCTGACTCACTAGATAATACAGATCATTGTTAATTTAAACCAGAGCGTTTGATTTTTGCATGACCTATGCATGACCCTCAGTACTGCAGCCGGACCAGAGTAAGTAGACCGATAAGAAGTCAGGGTTATTTATATATATATATATATATATATATATATATATATATATATATATATATATATATATATATATATATACTGTATATATATATATGTATATTTATTTATTTATTTATTTAGGATATTAGTACCGACCTACTTACTTTATTCCTTGTTAGGGATGAAATCAGGGGACCTGGCTGAAGTCCAGGGAAATTACTATTACACCTTGCATAGCTGACTACAATTTCTGGGTCAGTGAGTACCCTAATAAAAAAAAACAGTTTGGCTGAAAACTTTATTCCAACAAGGAATTGTTGCAGATAAACACTTAGGGTTACTTTAAAGGGAATATATTTACAATTAAACCTGTAATTCAGAAGACTGGAGAAAGATAGGCAGGAAAGTAATATTCTGCCTCTGGATTAAATAATTCAGCATTTGTTCAAGTTTTAAAGACTAAATGGGCGATCCTTTTGGAAGGGGCCTCGATGATGTGAGGGCAGTGGGGATGTCACTACAAGAAGCACGATACAAGCAGTTGTTTCCACAGCTCAGTACACGGTCTGCAGTTAGAGGAATGCAAGCGGTCATGCATGGAAATTATAACGATTTCGGCGAATCGAGAGGTTGCACATGTGGTGCCAAGATAACTCAATTCTGGTGGGAGCTGCATACGTTAACACTTCACACTGGGGCTAACTGACTCAGGACTCTGAGAAAATGCACTTCAGAAAAGGAAAATGAATTTTAGTCAAAAGGTTTAAATTGCGTGACTGTTTGAAAGAAACCTCAAATCAGGACATTACCTTATGATGTAGTGGTGAGAGCCTCATAGAAAAAAATGCACCAGGGATGAAGGGATGAGTTTAATGAGTCACACTTGAATGGTACTGGGAGTGGCCATAAGGGGGCCACATGGGTTGGCTCAGAAGGAGCTTTCAAGGTGATATGCATTAGTTCTGATGGCAGGTAGGGTTCTGAGAGAGTTGCTCTGGTGTCTGGCATATTTAAGCCCTCCGGGATTAAGATCTGGTCATTCTTAGAGGGCGCTGAGATCACAGCTGAGTCACGATCTCTGTTTTCTGTCAAGGCCTTCCAAATTCTAGTGACTTCTGGCAACCCATGTTTGCCAGTTTTTATGGGGACTCAACTTTCCCACTGGTTTTCAGCAGGCTTCGTCTCCATTTGCCTTTTATCAGAAAGGAGGCATTTCAAGCAATCACCTGTTCATAGGAAAAAGTTAAGTATACCTTAGTTTTCCAGACCACTGAGCTGATTAACAGCTCTCCTAGGGCTGGCCTGAAGGATTAGACTTATTTTACGTGGCTAGAAACGAATTGGTTACTTAGCAGCGGGACCTACAGCTTATTGTGGAATCCGAATCACATTATAGCGAGAAATGAATTTCTATCACCAGAAGTAAATTCCGCTAACTCTTCATCAGCCAGCCGGGAATTGAACTCCGGCCCATCGAGTGACAGTCCGCAGCTCTACCGACTCACCCAACGAAGAGCTTGTTCTTAGGAAAGGTGAAGAAATGTAACAAAAGGGGAGTATGGAGAGAAAGTTGGGTTAGGGGCTGAGTTTCTCATGCCCTTCCTCAGTTAGTTATCAGTAAGAGAATACTTCTTTTAATTTATAAATCAGTTGAGAGTTGGGTTTGCTTATAAAGTGGTTACCACGTTACAATTATATATATATATATATATATATATATATATATATATATATATATATATATATAAAACAATAAAATTTTTAGGTTTTTCCTAATGTATTATGTATATATGTGTTTGTGTGTGTATATATATACATATACATATACATATATATATATATATATATATATACATATATATATATATATATATATATATATATATATATATATATATATATATATATATATATATATATATATATATATATATATATATATATATATATATATATAGTGCATTAGCACGACAGAATAGGTGAAGTTCAGGCATACAGGAAATGAATAGGATAGTCAAGAAGAAGGTGAGAGAGAAGGAAGTCTGGTAATAAAAATGGAGGCAAGAAAGTAAGCAAGAACTTTAGGAGAATAAACAGTGGTTGTAAAGGGCATTGGATACAGAAAAAATGGTAAATAAGCAACTGGATCTCAAATATATTATGTAAATGGAGGTGTTGTTTGAAGTGTGTACAGTTCCGGTGTCAGTCTTTTGAAGATTTTTGAATGCAGAGGATAAAAAGAGATGTAAGGTGAATGACCCAACAGTGGAAGTAGTTAGCGTAAGTTTGAGATTGTTGTGGAAATGTCTGTTGAAGATGTAAGCAGAGAAATTAAGTAATGTTGAAGAATAGAAAGACACCAGTAGTTTATGGATTATTAGTGTGATGATCCTGTGGCTTAGAGGTGATAATTTGACTGAATGGCTTTGTAAGATATATTTGCAGATGAATAGATGGGAGGAATAATTGTTACAACGTATAAAGGTCAACTGTGAGAATTAAAGGGGCATAAATTTTATTCATAGAGACCAGTGGCTGTGTAAAGTAAGATTTTGTTTGATGAACAGTACAGAACTGAAAGAGAATGAACATTATTCGTTCGGACAAGAAGATGATGTGAATCAAGTTATGATACAATTAGGCGAGAGGTTTGAAAGTCAGGGAAAAAGATCTATGTGAAATACTTTGAAGTTGTTCAACGAAACTGTGATAAAACTGAAGCTTATGTTACGTTTTGTAGAATGGGAAAGTGACTGGTTTAGTGTCAGTGGGGTTTGGGATAAGGTGAATATCTGCATGCTTGTACCTTTATGGATGGAGTGATGAGGGAAGTCTCAGGAGAGTTCATGAAGGTACAGAGTTGTGGGGTTAGAAAATGATTATTGAATGGAATATGGAATTGTTGATGTTAATAAAGGGTACTTTGCTATTTGGGGACAGTGAAGAGAAATTGCAGAAATTCGTAAATGGGTTTGAAATTTTTTACAAGAGGGTGAAATTGAAAGCAAATGTGAACAAGAGGAAGGTTTTAAGTGTTAATTACAACAGGAAGATGGAACAATGAGTGATACCAAGGACTGTGGAAGAATTAAATTTATTGATTTGTGCAAGTATTTGGGTG
>NC_089792.1:41244138-41266638 GCF_040412425.1 Macrobrachium rosenbergii | reverse complement strand
CACGTTTGCTAGAGTCCCAAATAAACCAAAATCTAACGAAAAGAGGTAATTTCTTAGAGGGTCTAGATTTTATTATGTTTCAGAAAAGATGGTCTTCTGGGCAGTTATTGATCATTAGTTAATTAGAGCTATTTAACCATTCTTTGCAGATATTGATCATTAGCTAATCAGATCTGTTTGTTCTTCTGCGCAGGTATTGATCATTAGTTAATCCGAGCCATTTTCAGGAGGAATATAAACAGAGATTACACGTTAAATAGAGAATATCAGACTCGAAGTTGTGAGGCTTTATAGAGCCACCAACCAGTGTTATTGTCGCTGATGGCTCAACAGAAATGACGTAGAGGGTGTGAGCAAGAATCATTAAAACCCAGGTAGAGACAAATATATCCGGTTTATGCTTAATAAATTTTCGATGGAGATTAAAGAGTTATTTCTGTAAGGTCATATTTTAAAGCAGTATTTATTAAAGCTATTCTGGCGTCAAGGTTGCTTTTCGAAACAATATAAATAAACCTAGACAAACTAGGAGCTTTGTCACAAAAAGGAAGAACTTACACTAAACTTTTTGGTTGAAAACAAGGATTAGGTACTGTACGGCGACGGTATAGAGACTGAAAAAATGGAAAGGAATGCTCAGTCAACTTAATACCTGATGCTAGACATGGCTTTCTTCATTCGCTAATTAGATTTCTTCAAGGTATAGTATTGCAATTTTATTTAAATAACTGGCAGAGTGGCGGGGGTGATACGTTTAGATATTTTCATTATCGTAGGGAAATCTGGTGGAACACTGGAAATAAAGCTAGTATATTATGGCGATGCTGTTTAACCAGACCAAATTTTGCTTTCCCTTGTCAGAGGTGCTCTAAACAGTATCAAGTAGAGTCGAGTGAGATGTAGCATGAGATTTAGAAAAAATAAATGAATGGGACCCTTTATAGAGTGGGATCCTCCTGTAACAGTGAAAAGAAAAACGTAATTCAAACAGTTAATAGAAAAGCATGCCTCCATAACCACGCCCTAATAGCAGGCTAAGAGGTATAACGGATGTTATGGTCAAATAGAAAGGTCGGAATTAACCATAGAAAGAACGTTTGCTGGGCACGCTACGTCTAAACGGGCCTACATAGTATGAGAAATGTTACTGTAAGTTCTTTGGGAAAGGACAATCAGAAGTAAATTGTCCAGGAAATTGCCTCGCAGAGCCCGTATTACCGATTAAATGGAATAATTAGATTTTTAAATGTTCTGAAATGAAAGCTGGGAATAAATCTGAGGTTTCAAGCTTTGGCATAAATTCGAACAAATTCGAGTTGCTATTCTTCTTGGAAATGTGAACGCCTGAATGCCTTCAAAGACGTCGTTCAAGAATAGCATTGAGAATAATCTGAAACAGGTCCAGTAAATAAAGTTTACCGTCATGCTTTTAAAGTTTACCATCATGCTTTTAGAGAGAGGAGGTCTGCAACGTCTATGATCTTTGCTCATCTGAGGGATTTGCTATCTTTTGGACTCTGGTGTAATGATATGGTGAGCCGTTGAAGGGCTAAGCATCAGGTTACTCTGGCGATGAAAATAGCCTCCCATTATGAAAGAGAGAAGCAAGGACAGAACGATTAGGGCTTGTAATAGACTATTTGTAAAACAAGTAATTTTTGGATATGAATGAAGTTAGATTTAGCCCATTTTTTCCGTAGTTTTTATCAGTTATTGTAGTTTTGGGCATAAAAGGTTTTGAAGACTTTATGGAGCATGTATGAATAGAGTATGGAACCGTATGTATTTTATTTAATTTTTTACTTGTATGACTAAATGATCTGTACCCTGGATCGAAGACAATACCTGTTACGGAGCAATTTCCATAGATCAATGAATCATTCAACCAGTCTGAATTTTCATCCTGATAGTACTGTTCATGTACTGCAGTCTTTCTACACGTAAATTATTCATCATTTTGGAAATCAGCTATTCTTGCACGTATAATTTTGCTCTCCAATAATTTTCCCCGCCTTTTATAACTGCTATTGTGTCAGCATACAATGCCAGTACTCTGTAGTAAATATATTTTTCCTTTTACTTGGTATTCTATGTTCTTTTAGACTATCGCTCAGGCCAAAGAATGCGACTTCGAACATAATATATTCTGAATGTTGGTTTTGAAGTAGATTTATCAAAAGCCAACGTGAAGGGGACCCCTGAAAAAACATTCCGAATATGTAACTCAACTTCCTTTTAATATTTAAATTTTCCCAAGAGATTTTGTAGTTGTTCTGATCCTTAGTGCATGTTTAAACTCGGAAGTTTTCAGATCATTCAAAATGAAACAGGTTACTCGGCAGTGGTTTGAATTAAATTAGTATCACAATATTTATTTTTAATGCTAGATAATCGATGATAATCGAGTCATGGTTGTTAGAGTTATTTGTAGATAATAAATCTCAATGTGCATCCAACTATTTTTGTGCATGAGAACGGTATGGGCTACGATTAATGAACTCCTCATTTAGATTGCTGTCGTCCAGCCTCGGTCTCACTGGACCCTTATTTGAATTACGGTAACTTCCCCAGGGCAGTGAGGTGCCGTCTCGACTCTCTCAAGGTCTCCCACATACAGAAAGTCCAGACTAAAAGTTGGGAGTGGAAGCGTTCAGTCCGAATTGGTGTGTGAAGCATAGACCGACTGATTGATTTGTTTAAACTAAAAAATTGATGGATTGATGGCTTTCAGTCAGATCGGACTGTGTACTTTTGAGGCCTTCAAGACACACTGGGAAAAACGTTGATTCTGTTGAAACAGATCAGTCGAAATTGAGAACTTACTGACCATGTTCTGGGAGAAGCCCTTCTCCAATCCAAACTTATCATTTGGGATTGATAATTCCGAACTGGGGGTTGGACTGCGGCAATTTCTGACAAACTGGTTACCCCAGTATACTGTAAAAGATTATCTTAATATCATTCCCTAGATGTCAAAAGTCTCCAATATAGTTTATAAAATGTAGACTTGGCTATGTGACTTGTCTAGTTTAAAGTTTTGTTTTTAAGGTGATGCTTTCTGTACCATATTTTTTCTTATTTTGAATCAAGGTTATCTTTGTTTCACCAACATTTGTAGCCTGAGTGTCACTTCATAAACTCCACCCCCACCCCGGCTGCACCCCACGTAGTTTTAATCCTGCTGGGACCTGTTTTTTTTTTTTTTTGACGTTTCAGTTTTTTTAATGCAAAATCTCCTTAACTGACACCTTTGCTGCTTCTTGAGCTTTGGATTTTTTCAGTTTTGAAACGCCAGCTTTGGAATTGTTTTTTTTTTTCTGTAAAGAAAACCTTGGTCCTGTCTGTCCATCCGCGCTTTTTCTGTCCGCCCTCAGATCTTAAAACTACCGGGTTAGAAGACTGCAAATTGGTATGTTGGTCATCAACCCTCCAATCATCAAACATCCAAATTGCAGCCCTCTAGCCTCATTAGTTTTTATTTTATTTAATATTAAAGTTAGCCGATTGTCTGGCAGCGCTATAGGACAGGCCATCACCGGGCCGTGGCTGAAAGCTTCATGGGCCCCGGCTCATACAGCATTATACACTGTACAGAAAACTCGATTGCGCCGAAGAAATTTCGTCGCATGTTTAGTTGTTGTCTGTAGTTTCTTTGTAGAAGCACATCAAGATATTCTGTTTTATTTTCTCATCTGTGCTAGTTTCATACCCTTCTGGGTATGAAACGTGAAACATTGCATTGTATTCAATCTGCGCTCAGCGCATCCGAGTTCGACCAGAACAAGCGCTGTTGCCTTACATCAGCTCTCGTAAGTGGCAAATTAAGTTTATTTAGATTGATGTACTTGCTTTCAGTTTGTCAACCTTTAACTCCCGTGTCCAGACAGGACAGTCCCTTAACTTTCTGTACACCACTGGATACTCTTTTATGTGTGATTGGCGTTTCTGTTATTGTTCTTTCATTCTTTCATCTTTATTTTGGTATATTTTGCATATAGCCAACCATTCATGCTTCTGCCTGTGTTTTAGAATATGCCTTTAGGCATTATAATATCTACAGTATCTTTCAGAATTTAAGCTGTAGTTTTGCCTCCTGATTAATCAGTCTTTCTGCTTTTGGTAATTGCTTTCCAAGTAATGCGGTATCATTTTGACACCAATAGCTTGCTATAGCTCGTTTCCCTTTCATCAAACCATTTGTAAATTCATTGGATGAAGGACGTCGCCTTAAATTAACTAAATAAATATATAGCTGTTTTCAGCATTACCTGCTGTGAAATTAGTGTTTACAAAATTATACCGTGTGTCTGGAAATGCGACCTTAACTTTCTATCCGCTGATGGCTTTTCTTCCCATTCGTTTAACATGATCCTGTTTCAATTCAGCTGCAAGAGCTCCCTCGTCTAATTTCGGGAAGATTGGGCAACTCTTTATCCCTTGCCTCATGGGGGTGAGTCAGATTCATCAAATGCTGCTGAAGTACTTTTGTCCGTGTACACAAACCACTTTTCTTTACAAGAAGAATCAGTTTTCTCCGGTATTCCGTGGCGGGTTTTGCGTTTCGAACAAAACCTTTGTGTTTTGCTGTGCCTCTGTTGTAGAGATGCACATCATTACATGTTTTTTTGTTATATTCGCCCAACTTTGCGAGCCTTGAACCCCTGTGAAGAAACAAATAAAGCCCCAACGCCCGTGTTAGGATTCTAACCCACCCACGACTTAAGAGGGCATTGTGGGTATTACATATACATGTGTATCTGGTAAAAAAAGTGATCAGGAAAAATGATTATATATATGTATAACTGTACACATATATATATATATATATAAATAATAATTTTTTTTGCTGATCACTTTTTTACCAGATATACATGTATAATGTAATACCCACAATGACTCCTATATATATATATATATATATAGAATCCTATATTATACTTCTCAATACTCTCCTCTTTAATCACTTTCTGCTCGTAATTCTTTTCCCCTTACCTGTTCTCTTCCTTCTTCTAGCATTACCTATTACAATTTATTCTCTGCGTTTGATCCCCTCGCCAATTTACCGTTTTTCCTTCGTCTTCCACTCTCTCTCTCTCTCTCTCTCTCTCTCTCTCTCTCTCTCTCTCTCTCTCTCTCTCTCTCTCTCTCTGACTACCGTTCCTTTAACGGTGTTATTCATTACCTTTAATTACCTTTTTGATAACCCTCTTTCATTACTAATGACCATGTAATTCCTCTTTCGTCTCCCCTCGTCTGGGACTCGTTAGGTCTCGACCGGTCTCGACCTGTCTGCCTTAAAATGGAAGATATCCTATTGAATGTTAACTGTGCTCGGATCTTGTTCATTCATTCCATTTCCCTAATTCCCTTGTTTTACTTGTCCTTCGTTTAGCCAGTTGCCTTATTTCTGTTCCCTTTTCTGTGTTTTCGTTTAGCTTTGTTTGAATGGTCGTTTTTTTCTGTTAATGGCTATTTTTGTCACAACTTTTATCTTTTTCTGTGTTATTATCTGTTATTGTCCATTTCCCAACATACAAATTAAACGAATGAGTTTTCAGCAGTACCCTTCCTCGATGTTTTATTACTTCCTTCCATTTCCTCGTTCGTTCCTTTTAATTTTCTTAACAGGCTTCCTCCATTCCCCGACTTGCCATCTTTATATTCCTCACCTGCTATTCCTCACCTTAAACCGATCTTCCTCCTCTTCTTCTTCTCCTCCTCCTCCTCCTCCTCCTCCTCCTCCTCGTCTTCCTGCTCGTACAGCTCCTCTCCACCAACACATACTCTCCGAGGAATAGTTGTGAAGTCGGTATTAAATTACCATGTAATTACTTGACTAAGAAGATTACCGGAGGTCACGTTGAGGGGTCCGAACCTGCGGCCGTAGATACCTGGAGGTAGGATTTATATAAAAGGAAGCGGTTTCAGGGGAACATGACGATAAAAAGAGAGAGAGAGAGAGAGAGAGATTTTCGATCGACAATAAGAAAGAGGTTTAGGTAACTGGAATGGTTAAGAATTATTATGTAGTAATATCCCTAATATAGTATTCATATTCAAAGTGCTTGATTACTGGAATGGGAATTGTCATCATAGAGGAACTGAACTTACGACCGTAGATTGCGTACCTTAAGCTGAAAAATGCATCTTAAAACGGAGATTCGGAATGGTAGTGTTATTCAGACGCAATGGATATTTTGTTCCGGTTGTAACCTTTCGTTGCATGATCAAAATTTCAAATTAATTTTAATTATGGAGTAACTATGCTTAAACTGATCATTATAACCGATGCAGATACTCCACAGTTGAGCAATGGTCATTCAAATATTATTCCTCATTGATTTATAAAATTCATATATATGCCAAGTTGAAATAAACTGTTGATGTTAGCTGCACTTCAAATGACACCTTAGGTTATAATTTCAATGACTTGCATCAATTATGGATTTGTTATACATGTTTATCAATTATATAAAATATATACCTGTCCATTTCTAATAATCACGGATATGTTATTGCCTCGAGAGCAGCTCATCGAGGCATGATTCTCTTTATACAATGACTATCAGATATATTAATAAAATTCGGAATCGTGATAAAAGCGGGGGATGAAAACAGCCATCTTAGTGAAGAGGAGTAAGGAAATGGTATTAGAGAATCTGGCATTATGAGTCGGGACTGATGGATTATTTTATTTAACTGGCGTGACAGCTTCAGCGGTCATAACGCCGTCGCTCTGCAGGAGGTAAGAAGTTCATTTCGTGAAGTAGGTCTGCCAAATGAAAGTGAACTGAATTGTGCGTCGTGAGAGGCTAGGGTATCCTGATAACTGTAAGGAGCGTCTAAACTCTAAAGGGTTGTTGCTTAGTGGAGCAGCCCGTCATTAGCACTGGGCTTTAACGTCGGAGTAAGTAAAATACGGGTAATATTAACATATATATAATTCGCGTATTCATTCGCATTAAAAAGAAGGGTAATCTTTCCAAGTCATACACATGTATGAACTTAAATTTATATACTAACAGTACACACACGCGACAGTAGCGATAATGACAATGACCCTGACGTAGGTTGCATTAATAGTAATAATAATAATAGTAAAAATCAACACATGTGCCTAGACCTTAATGATGATAATAGTAGCAATACGCTCACATGCTAGTACAATGGCAATGGCAATATTCATAACGTAGATTACCATAATAATAATAAATAATAATAATAATAATAATAATAATAATAATAATAATAATAATAATAATAATAATAATAGTGGACATCTACACATAATCACGTGTGCAGTGATAAACACGTTTAGGGATTTAAACAATGACAGTAATTTGAACCTGGATGAGTATTATGATATGGTAGTAATAAGTAATAATAATTATTATTATTTGGGAAGAAATACGTTATACGGTTAAATAATAATAAAGTTTGGTGATGCAAAAATTTAGCGGTTACCATACAGCCTTAACTTGGGGAGTTTCGCTAATGTGTTACATTTTTGGGTCACAATGAACACCGATTTTCCACATTGCAGTTTTAAAAGGCACACAAGAGCAGGGCAGAAGTTACTCACAGTTTTGATGTATTCTACATACTTTACATGAAGTACAACTACTGATGTCCCCTTGCAGCCATAACTTTAGAGGTCTCATTCTAGTTTTACAACATGGGATTAAATATTGAAGAAACATTTCTCTACCATGATTAGCGCCTTCATAAACTTATAAGTGTTTATGAAGTTCTTGCTTGGGTAAGGATATCATTTTCATAAGCACAATTATTGTTGTTCATCTGGGGCAACTTTGCATTACCAGTTAAAATGACAAGGACATTAAAGAAAGGCTAGATTCATAACACCACCCTGAGGGGTACCAAGGTTATTCGTGTTTGTTAGATAATCCTAAATCTAGAAGAGGAGCTTACATTTTTCACTCATTTTTGGGAGTAAGGAATACAGAATGTTTTAGTTGGCTATCAAGGTTGTGAACTCATTTAAATTTGGATGAAATAACCGCAAATTTTAGCTAGAAGCTTATTTAAAATTGTTCTTTATATCGTTTTATAGAAAAAGGAAGCCAGTGACTTAAGTTTAAAAAACCTTGGGCTTCCAGGCTTGGGGACAGGAACAATGATAATGTATTTCGAGTGGTATGGTAACTTTCCACTTCTGCAAATCATACTGAAAATCCTAAGGAGAGGATTGCCTTCCACCATTACCATGGTTGGTGATGTCGTAGGTGACCCTGAAAAAGGAAGCCAATGACTCAAGTTTAAAAAACCTTGGGCTTCAGGCTTGGGGACAGGAACAATGATCTGTTTCGAGTTGTATGGCAACTTTCCTTCTGTAAATCATACTGAAAATCCTAGGAGAGGATTGCCTTCCACCATTACCATGGTTGATGATGTCGTAGGTGACCCTGTGCTCTCTTGGTACAGTTGAACCACCTTTTTTCTTAATTGATTACAACAGCTCTTAAGTCTGTAACTTCCACACAGAAGTCATGTATGTAATGATTTATGAATATTGATTTTATTCTTATTTTATATTTTATTCTCTTAGGCAGGTTGCCAACGGATGATGCAATCGCCCATCTCTCCACCAGTTTCTCTGCCTTGTCTTGTAGGTCTTCCTGAGTCTGAGCACCTCTTGTAATATCAGTGCATTTCCATACTTTCTGGGATGTTGTTTCATTGTAGCTAGTTCCTGGAAAAATTGTTGAGTATTTTGTATGGCTTTCATTTTAATTCCTCTGCATTTGGCATGAACTGAAGAGCTCCTGAACAACAGCACTAATTGACGATAGTCTTCATTTCCCTTAGAGTACAAAGGAAATCCGTTATTTGTTGATTTATCAGTTGCATGATAAATCACGTAGTTTGACATTGCTGATTTTACCACATTTCTGTTAATGCTCTGCTTTTTTTGCTGTAAATGACGACCCCCGTTTCGAGAAAAAAAATGTATGCAAAAGGATGAAGAAGGACAAGCTTTGATTTTGCTGTGAACTCATTTCACAATTATAAAATTCCATCCTCCTCTGAGTTTTTAATTCATTAAATCTGGTTGAGAGAATCATAACATACTTGTTCTTCAGTTCATATCTTTCTGTTTGGACAGACAAGACGTCAGTATGGTTCTGTGATATCTAGTTTTTGGTTTGATAGCCACTGAAATTGTTCTAGTTGTGAATGTGCACCTCAAGTGAATTTTGGCCACCTGAAGTCCCGTAAGGAAAGAACTGCGTTTTATCATAACTCCTGATTATCTTGTAATGTGCCGATATTTTATCAGTATCAACATCATTGTTAATGGTTTTGATTATCCTAAAATGTCATGTTAGCCGATTTTACAATTAGTATGATCATATGTGCTCATGTTAAGTAACAAGTAGTTTTGAGAATGTCCCATAGGGATATATGCTCATAATAAGTAGTGATCTCCATGACAAATGCAGTGCTTCGATAAATGTTTTCTTTGCGTTGCTCGATCCGGGCCAGCATCACCACTGGTCACTACGCATGTATACAGAATGACGGCACCTTGTTCTGAGCTTTCATGGCGGGACGTAACTTCCTTGGGGTCGGGGCTTGCAGTCTCATCCCTCTCTTGTATTTCCTGCATTTTGATGGTATATGTACATTAGTGGTAATAGTGGCCTTAATAATGTGATAACGAGTAGCAGTAGTACAACAAAATGCATGGCCGTAGCCCACCTTTGAGCATTTAAAACAAAAAAATCAGTTGATGTGGAAAGGAGAAAAGTTTCCCTACATCGATAATTGGGTCGAGAAAATCTTAAAATTTATTCTATGAATAGGTTAGTTGTGGTGGTACCATTTAACATTTTCATTGAACCTTTTCTCTGCTCTTTATCGTTATTTATTTTGGGCCTAGTTTAGATTGATATGAGTCAATTATTCGTACATTTTTAGATTTGTTGCAGTATGCTCTCTCTCTCTCTCTCTCTCTCTCTCTCTCTCTCTCTCTCTCTCTCTCTCTCTCTCTCTCTCTCTCTCTTAATGCTGTCTTTTTACCTCCACTTTCAACTTCTTTCTCAACGGCCACGACCCTCCTCCTCCTCCTTCTCCACCTCCACCTCCTCCTCCTCCTCCTCCTCCCTCCTCCTCCTCCTCCTCCTCCTCCTCCTCCTCCTCCACCACCACTTCATTTCTTTCTCTTTCCATCGTAATGCTTCTCCTCCAGGGTGCACCTGTGATCTTCTTAGCGCAGTAATTAGATAAGAGAGGCTTCAGCGTAGAGGGAGAGAGAGACACACACTGAGAAGAGAGGGAGGGAGGAAGGGAGGGAGAGTGAGAGTTGGGAGGGGGAAGGGAAGGATGAAGGACTTAGAGGGAGATAGGGAGGAAAGTGCAAGAAGAGCTCGTTGGGGAGAGATATTTATGACCATGATAACCGGTTGATGTTCCAGGTTTGCTCTTCCAGAAGGGGGTCGAGAGTGGGGCGGAGAAAGGGATGCCTTGCTGGAAGAGAAGGAATATGGAAATACGGGTAAAATTTAATGAAGTGGTTGGGACCGGGGGTTTGGGGTGGGTGGGTGGGAAGGTTAGGAAATGATAAGACCCAGAAATGAGGCCAGATAAAGGAAACAGCAGTAATTGGAACAGAAGAACGCACTGCGGGAATATTTGTTTTGAGCAAATTGATAACCGGTAGCGGGTTCACGAGTGAGTGCCACCTGCAGTGAATGTCATTTGATTTGCGCACAAGGGGACCATCATTATCTAGTACTTAAAAAATATTCCTCAGTGATGTAAATGGTGATTAGGATTCTCTGGTGTACGATAATTCAGGTTGATAGTATATCTCATTTAATTCCCGTTCCTTTTTTTTTTTATTTTATTTAGTTTTTTAAATATTCTTTGTGAAAACGATATTAAACGGGAAAATTCTCAGATGTTTTATCATAGTTTATATTGTAATCCTTGACATTTAAAATTACTGCAGCCAGAACTAGTTCCTGTTAGCAAAGTAGAAACTTATGAAAAGTTAAATATACCTTAGTTTAACCAGACCACTGAGCTGATTAACAGCTCTCCTAGGACTGGCCCGAAGGATTAGACTTATTTTACGTGGCTGAGAACCAATTGGTCACCTGGCAACGGGACCTACTACAGCTTATTGTGGAATCCGAACCACATTATATCGAGAAATGAATTTCACCAGAAATAAATTCCTCTAATTCTTCATTGGCCGGTCGGAGACTCGAACGCGGGCCCAGCAGAGTACTAGCCGAGAACGATACCGACGAAGAACTGTTGAAACCTATAGCTTTACTGTTGTCATATCCTTATTTTCGGTATCTTTTATTATTTACTTTCTCTCTCTCTCTCTCTCTCTCTCTCTTATTGATATGTTGTGTACGTACTTGTATTCCTGATTTTATCGTATCACTTAGAGGTGGGAATATTTGGAAAATGCTGCATGAATAATCGTGGAATTGAATTTTTAGGTGTTCATGATTTTTTTTTTTTGGGGGGCCTTGCTTAAATCGCTTTATGGTGTATAAGACAGACAACTCCCCATTCTTCATCAAGAGTGGATCAAACTACGGCGATGGTAAGTTGTTTGGATTTCATTTTAATCCGTAAGGAGCTCTCCAAGAAAATATTTGTAAAAACGAACCATCGTTAGTGCGTTCGATCTCACTCTGGCCTTTAAATCCTAGAAGGAACCCTCAGACCGGGTGATTAATTACCGCCTTCGTTATGGGAATTATACTGAGATGGATCATGAAATTTAAGAGCCACATCATAAAGACCTTTGTTTCTTCTTTCCTTCAACTTATATTAATAAAAAACAATCTACTTCTCAAGAAGCTGAAGAATTTAGTGTCGAAGATGAAGTTGATAAGAATCTAAGTGAATCGGAAGCGTGATATTTTCTTCTAGACTTTGTTTGGGTTTTATGTCGCCCGAGGTGCTCTTTCCAGAGGGTGGAGATTGAAATTTCCATTTCATTAATTATTTCAAAATAGAATTTCGCAAATTTTGATTCCTCTCTTTTGGCGTTTTTTTTTTTTTTTCTGTGCTGCTTTTATGGAATCGTCGAACGAGAATCCGTTCATTCTTTTCCCCCCTGTTATTCTGGAGTGTGAGACTTACATTAACATTTTTATTGATTTATTTATAATTTGAACTTATTTTCGAATTTTTACTTCAGCACACGACAAACGGAGTAATTTTTGTTGAAAAAAACGATGTATATAATGAGTAATTTATAAATGTGTGATGTATGGCATTAATCTGAATGGATGTATTTTGATTTTATGTAACTAAACGACTAACTTGAATGTTGTATGGTTTTCTTCGGTATATTTACCGAAGCTTTCGATACGATTCTCCATATCATCTTCTTGCCTATTAATCAACTGACTTCAGTATAGTTTTCCAACTCTGGTAATTAATTTTCCCCTACCTTTCCTATGTGCTACATATCTTGTAGTCGTGCAGTCACTTTTTTTTTTTCGAAAAAACATTTGGTTTTTATATTTCTCTTTTATTCTACAGAGAATACCAATCTGTGTTCAATAAGTAGTATCCGTTCACTGAAATTTGTTGAAGACAGTACATTTATTTATGTGCTTAGTTACGCATGAGTTGTGGAGAGAGAGAGAGGAGAGAGAGAGAGAGAGAGAGAGAGAGAGAGAGAGAGAGAGAGAGAGAGAGAGGCACGCTTATTCATAACTAATGTCAGTCATAAGTCAGCTTGATAATGTCCATTAAGGTTCACCTGAACTCTGTAATTAACAGGTAATTGTATGCATTCTATTTAGTTTACTCATGAGATTACGTAGCCTGCTTTTGATCTCTGATATGCATTTTTTAAACGTTAATTAGTGTGTATAAATAGCGTATGGCTTTCTCTTTAGGGACTTAGTATTTTGAAAAAGTAGTTGTTTCATTCTGCATGTGATAATAAATGACCACAATCCTTTCCCATTTGCATAACGTAAATCTTTTATTTTTCCATGTGTAGAAATTTAGGTCCCTCATTGAATGTGGACTTAGAAAAGCTATAAATAATGTTAATTTATATACGGTGTATATTCAAGTATTACAGACATCCTGAAAAACTGGCCGTATACCTTTATAAAGTTTATAATCGCATTTTTATATAACTCCTATGGATCAGTTTACACTACAAGATATTCTTTGTGGTTCCAATAGGTAATTTATATAATCAATTTGTATGATTTTGAAATTTCATAATGTTTGTTAATGAACACAATATTAAATTATATATATATATATATATATATATATATATATATATATATATATATATATATATCTGTGTGTGTGTGCATTTATGTAAATATACATTATATGCATATGTAAATATATATATATATATATATATATATATATATATATATATATATATGTATATATATATATATATATATATATATGTATATATATATATATATATATATATATATATATATATAAATTTGTTTTAGTCAGTCATTGATAATAATACCCCTTTCTTGTTAAGCTGGTTCCCATATTTCCCCAAAAAGGTCAAGACAATTGAATCAAAAACCTGATGCGGTTTTAACCCAGTCTGGAAGAAAACAAGAAGGTAATGACAGAAAGTTACGGTAAATTTCCGTTACATATTGTAATATTGTCAGTGTAACTTAGCTACTAAACATAGTACTTTTACCGCCCAGATATACCCGCAAGGTGAATTTCTAGTAATTTTGTAAAATCTGCAACGCCTCCACGTATCATACCCTGTTTATCTCAAAATATGCCTAATACCACCAATATCGATACCATAACATCATCCGGCTTGTAATCCAGGAGAGTGCTAACATTCATCCACCATCATCCATTAACCAATCCAGGAGAGGCCTAAAGTTTGTCCTCCAACGTTCGATATCAAATCCAGGAGAGATCTTTCTTTTATCTACCATTGTTCTCTTTCCATTCCAAGAAAACTCTAATCTTTAGTCGCCACATCAAGCGTCCAATCCTGGAGGGGTTTAACCTTTGCCCGCCATAATAAGGCAGCCAATCTGCAGAAGCTCTAACCTTAGTACACCCACACCATCACTCGCTATCCAGTCCGGGAGAGCTCTAGTTCTGGTCTTCTAACGTCCAGCATCTAAGCCGGGAAATGCTCAGACATTCGTCCGTCATCATCCAGCATACGATGTTGGAGTCTAAGCCTTTAGTACCCAAATGGCCAAAGACCGGTCCAAGCAATAAAAGAGAGGTGTCCAGTATCTGATCTAGGAGAGGTTTCGCTTTTGTCTGCCATCGTCCATTATCTGTTCTAGGGGAGTTCTTAGCTTTGTACACCATTCCACCACCATCCAGTATCCAGTCCAGGAGAGTTTTTAATCTTTGTCCAGCATTAACCAGTGTCCAGTTCATAAGAGCTCCATTTGTCCAGCATTATCCAGTGTCCAGTTCATAAGAGCTCCCTTTGTCCAGCATTATCCAGTGTCCAGTTCATAAGAGCTCCATTTGTCCAGCATTATCCAGTGTCCAGTTCATAAGAGCTCCCTTTGTCCAGCATTATCCAGTGTCCAGTTCATAGAGCTCCCTTTGTCCAGCATTATCCAGTGTCCAGTTCATAAGAGCTCCTTTTGTCCAGCATTATCCAGTGTCCAGTTCATAAGAGCTCCCTTTGTCCAGCATTAACCAGTGTCCAGTTCATAAGAGCTCCCTTCGTCCAGCATTATCCAGTGTCCAGTTCATAAGAGCTCCCTTTGTCCAGCATTATCCAGTGTCCAGTTCATAAGAGCTCCCTTCGTCCAGCATTATCCAGTGTCCAGTTCATAAGAGCTCCCTTTGTCCAGCATTATCCAGTGTCCAGTTCATAAGAGCTCCAACACTCTTTAACCGTCGTCTAGTATCCAATCCAAGCAGAGCCTATAACTTACACCTACCATCGTCCTGTATTCAATTCAGGGAGATCGTAACCTTTGCCCACCGTTGCCTATAGTCAGGTTTACGAGAACTCTGACCATGTGTTCCTCGACTTTCAGTGAATATTCCTGTAGAGCTTTATCTTCTCTGACCATTGTCCAGCATCCAGTCCAGGAAGCTCTAACCTTTGCTCACCTTTTTCCAATATCAATTCAGTAGAGTTCTAACCTTCTTTCGCCATCGTCCCAGAATCTAATCCAGGATGGGTCTTAACTTACGACCGCCATTGTCCAGTATCCAGTCCAGGATAACTCTTTAACTTCGTCCAGCATCGTCCACTGTCTACAATGGCGATCTATGAACGCAATCTCAGCCTGTTTTACTCTCTCTCTCTCTCTCTCTCAACCAATCGAGCCAGCACACTTCTTGCTCACAGTTTCACGGAAAGAACGATGAGGATTCTTCCTCCCACCCCCTCCTTCTCTTTCGTTTGACGGAGGGATTAGTAATAGAAAAACGTGACTGGTGGTGTGGGAATTTTTGAGAGGTTTGCGAGAAGGTATTAAAACGCACAGCATATTCTAACGAAACTTGGGAAAATATTCTAAGGGCCAAAATTTTGTTTTGTTTGTCATTGACCACCTCTCTCTTCATTCAACTGCTCGCATTAAATAATACGGTAAGAGAGAGAGAGAGAGAGAGAGAGAGAGAGAGAGAGAGAGAGAGAGAGAGAGAGGTGGAGGCCGAGAGTAGTAGAGTAAGTAAGGTTTGCAGGTATTAGGCCCGGTAAGGCGATTAAAGCGAAGCACTCCCGCGGGGGACACACTGAACCGAGACCAGCTCGGTCTCTTGTCGCAGCCAATGTTGTCAGTTGAAAGCTTTCTCCTTTCTCCCCCTCCACCTCATCTCCCCTC
Organism: Macrobrachium rosenbergii; assembly: GCF_040412425.1. Lineage (NCBI taxonomy): Eukaryota > Metazoa > Arthropoda > Malacostraca > Decapoda > Palaemonidae > Macrobrachium > Macrobrachium rosenbergii. The sequence continues at coordinate 41,250,811 of NC_089792.1, read as the reverse complement.
TCTCTCTCTCTCTCTCGTTATTCATTTGTACGTTCATATTGAATTGTTTTGATTTATCTTCTTGAATTTTCTTTTTATTGTGGTGGTTTGTCCAGATTCCTCCCCACCCTTATCTCTCTCTCTCTCTCTCTCTCTCTACACGTCCTTCTTTGCTTTATGGCTACCTTGCAGTCTGCAATCTTGCCCAGGTCTTTCCTCTCTCCCGAAACCCCAGTGTGTCTTCTTGTGCATCTCCACATTCGCACTTAATTGCACATTCCTTTTTCGTCTACCCTTTCTTCTCCTCTCTAACACCGGTTCATAATTACGTGATTTTATTATTTTCATTTATTACACGTATTTTTTTTTTTTATGATCCATTTCATTTCTCTCCCGTTGCAGTTTTTTTTTTCCTTGCGTGACATTTCTTTGTTTTTGGTTATTTTTATCAGAATTTTTTGTATTTTTTTTTATAAAACTGCATTCTATACGGTTCCTTATGTTTTTTCAAGCCGATCATGTGTTGTATGTTATTATTGTAAAGATGAGTTACTTATAATAACGATGACAGCAAGTTATATTTTTTATTCTTATCTCTTTCACACTGTCCTGTTTATTTTTATATCTAAATAAGTCCTTTCGTCTTATTTCGTCTGTGGTATATATATATATACGTATATATTTTATTATTTTATATTATATTATATATATATTTTTTTATTTATTTATATATATAAATTTTTCCTCCATAGGAAGGGCGGAGGTCCAAATGACATTTTTTGACATTTTTAGTAATTTTCTATCAAGGGTATACTAGCCCTGTGACCATTTCTTTCTTGACAGCATCCAACCAGAATACCACTGCTTTATGTAATTCTTGTAAATATATATATATATAACAGGTGATTATACGTTTATTACACATCACCTGTAACGTTGAAGATGATATATATATATATATAAAATCATATATATATATATATATATATATATATATATATATATGCTTGTGTAGATATATACGTTATATTATATTTTTAAATTATATTAATTAATGTAATGTTCTCGAGCAACAAGCTATTATAAAAACAAACTATAAAAAGAATATAAGAAATAAAGGTCTTGCTTGTGTAAATGTTGTTAATTCACTGAAATTTTTAAATTGTTTATGAATTGAACAAATGCTTAGATTCTGCCTTCTGATATATATATATATATATATATATATATATATATATATATATATATATATATATATATATATATATACTGTATATATATATATATATATACACTCACAACAACACCGAGTTTTACCAGTTAATGTAAAACAAAACAATATTTGTTAAAGTCCTCAATACCAACAGGTGGTTTCGAATTTGCATCTAAATTACAAAAGGTTTTTATCAACCTCTGGGGATAGACACGCATTGATGCTGTACAAAAACTGAGTAAGAGAATTTATTGTAGACATAAGTGTATGAAATTATCCAAGTTAGCTGTATGGCACATTTATGGTGAACGACTAAAGATAATAGGTAGTTTTTCCTCCCACTGAAATATACCTTTGAAAATGGTTCTTTAAATGGTTCTTTAAACTTCAGTGACAATGTTTACATATCGTAGACAGATTTTGTTTTGGGAGTGAGGCTTTTCGTTGTCAATCGAGAATAGTAGTTGCTTGAGATTTGCTTCACAATTTATTGGAATATTAAAGGAGGCGTACGAATTATTTACTTAAGCTATTCAGTAACAAATATGCATAACACACTTTCCATTCCGAAAGGCGTGAGCGAATGACAAGGGAGATGAACGAAAGCGCGGACCTCTTTCAGGTTACGAGTAATTGTTCTCGCAATTTCGTCTTACGGTGTTCAGTCTTTGCCATGTAAATGAAATGAAAAAAAAAAATTAATAAAAGGGAATGTCAGAGATAAAGGCTTTGTCATTTGTTCCAGTGAATATTGATTCATGATTCTTCTATGAGACTGAAAGTAGTTTGATTCTTCTATGAGACTGAAAGTAGTTTGCTGCAAGTTGAACTTCGCCCTCTGTCAACCAGACGGCAATATAACCTCAGGAGAATGGTTCTTCACAGACGTGCCGACCTTATACTGTATGACTGCATTAAAGCTATTCCAGTTCTCTTTGAAATTTTTGACTGAGGGTTAAACTTAAACGATTTCGCAACCGAAGGAAGAGTAAAACAACAAGCGAATAGTTCCGTTGTTTTGGCACTTTACCGAAACGAGTTAAATAACTTTCCAGCTTCTGCTCAAGTATTTGAAACGACGTATGCAAGTGAAACCCTCCAGTATATTTATTTATTCATAAGAACATGAGTTGATGGAACAGGACGGATGCCGAGTTGGGGGTGGTGGAGGGAGGCTGCAAGGAGCGTGTCTGTCCCGTCGTCCGCAACCCCTTCCGTTCTATTCACGTTCTAAACCGATTAATATCGAGATTTGGTGAAAATAGCCGACCTTTTCATTTCGGTTTCAGCCTCTGGGGCTCGCTTGTTTACCCTCATGTCAAAGAGATAGACGGACGAGGCTGGGGGAAGGCAGAGAGAGAGAGAGAGAGAGAGAGAGAGAGAGAGAGAGAGAGAGAGAGAGAGAGGATGGATGTTAAAGGTAGAGAAGAATAAATTCTTTTTCTTCCGTTTTGAATCGGTTAAGGACTCGGAAACATGGTTTTGTTGTTAATATTGTTATTGTTACTGCTTATCTGCACAATGTTCGTTATCTTCTTGATTCAGATTTTTGCCACTTTCTCAAAATTCTCCTGTATTTCGTTTGCATCGTAGTTCTGTTAACACACGACGACTGCTGACGGATTTGAATTTCATTTTTTAAAATACCGTTGTTAACCAGTGTCGTATACGTTTTAGGTATTCTACCATTTATCTTTTCCATTTTCTCATTCCTCATTTACAAGTCATGTTTTACGCTTCTCCCCTTTTCTTCCCCCACCTCCTAACCCCTCATTCTTTGCCCCTCGTTTTTCCCCTATTATTCTTCTCTGGTTATCGATTTCCCATTGACCGTGTTTGCCCGTGTGCAGGGATGAAGGGGAGGGAGGGAAGGGGGGAGGGAGGGAGGAGGAAGGGGAGGAAGGGGGAAATCGATAGGAAAGGTTTGGGCAACTTACCGACTCTCGATGTAAACGGTAAAGGTGAAAGGGAAGACTGAAAGACAGACAAGAGCCAGAGCTGCTCTGGTTGTGTGCATAGACTCTGCTCACACACACACACACAGAGAGAGAGAGAGAGAGAGAGAGAGAGAGAGAGAGAGAGAGAGAGAATGGTTGATAATAATCGAAATAAGACGTGAGCAGTTTTAGAAATGAATGGTTGATAAAAAAAAAAAAAAAAGAGAGCTGTTTTGCCAGTACACAGATTTTATTGAGAGAGAGAGAGAGAGAGAGAGAGAGAGAATGAATTTGGATGATTTAATGTGCCTGATTGTTCTTAACAACATGAGAATTATCTTTACAAGTATGTATACATCTTTACAATTATGTATACACGAGAGAGTGCAGGTAATTTGTTTGACATATTAAACGAAATGACATACAGTGTTGATACATGTGCTTACAAGTACTGGTATTCCTGGAACTAAGTCTGTTCTTGCCTGATCAGAAAGATGTTTCCACGTGTATGTAGGTTCTCGGAATGACAGGTCATGTTTACATGTGTACATCATGTAGACCTTGGAATTTGAAACGACACACACACACGGTTTACATGCAGGTACATAGATATCCCAGCAAATAATGAAGTCTTTGTTTTAAGTACTTATGTATACATACACATACCCACCTGCGCACATTATTTTCTTTCATCTCTGAATGTTTACTTTTCATCAGGATGTTTTGTTGCTTTGTTGAAACACGATATGAAACAGTAATGCAATTTGCGTAGGCTTTTGTTAGTGACGCTCAGAATATACGTGAACTTGCTTATTTCAGTTGGGTTTTGTCATTCTGAATGGAATATTAATAGCTTGTCCGCTTTTAGATTATTTTTCCCTTTTTTTTTTTAGCACACCACCCATGTTTTAATTTTCGTGCTATAGGATCATTTTTTTTTTCTTTCGCTTTGTCTAAAACGAAGGCATTTTTGGAAAATCAGGGCACCTTGATATTATCTGCCACAAAAGCATCTCAGAAATAAACATTGATGTTCATGAAGCTGGTTTTATTAGTGTAAACATGTACAGGGCTATAAATAATACTTTTTCATGTTAGTTGTTTCTGTGAAATCGGGTTTTGGTTTTTCACTCTTCTTTAGACACATTAGTACATATACTGAGGCAGATAAAGACATACTATAATATTAATAAAGCTGGTTTTATTGACATATTAAAGCCCATGTGAGATTCCATTGGTTTACTTTTTCTATTATTGTAACTCATTTTTGGGTTGGCGTCCTACATATTATTCCACCCTTTATACTATCATTTGATAAGTTTATGCGATGCATTGTTTATATATATTAGAAACTTTTATTTTGGTTATTTTTATGAATGCTGTTATAATAATGCTTGTTAATGTTCAGGTTTTACTGTTTTATTTGCAAAATAATGAAGTATGCGTTTCTTAATATATTTCAACGATGTATCTTTCTGTTATATATATTTTTATTTATTGTATTTCTCATTTGAATGAATTTACGATGATTTTTTTTAATTGTCGTAAAATATATTTCATTCCCCGGCATCCATTTTCCGACATGGTCAGAGGGTGGCACCAGAACCTGTCTTCGTGAAGTTCTTATTGTCATGATGTTGCCACTTCGTTAATAGAAGCATGTAGAGGAAAAAGGTGTTTTGTTTCGAATAAAAACACTCTGTGTGAAAATTGTCATTTATTTATATGCTTCTGCGTAGTGACAGATGTGAACAGGCTCCTGAGAGGTTCGTTATCTTTCCGAAAACGTTTAATAATGATAATAAATCAAACAGCGTACAGTAGAAAAACAAAGCCCAATCAGCGTCCAGCTCTGTAAACAATCAGCCAATCGGCTTGAAGGCCTTGCGGTCATCTTCCAGGTAGACACCCATCAGGACAGCAGAGCAGAAGCTAATGAATGTCGTACACCTGGATTGTTGATACTTGTCGCTATTCGGTCGATGCCATCTTTCTTTGCAAACTGGCGTGCTGACGAACGTCGTTCAAATTTAGAATATGCTGGAGCAACATTTGGGTCGGCAGGATCACTCGAGTTCATAACAAATGCTTCATGAGCCCTGAATAAAGTATTCCATTTTCTTAAAGCCTTTCCAGTGGGAAGCCAACCAATCATAATGATGTGGCGGTCTCACCTGGGCGCTGCAGCCATTCAGCGAGCTCATTCGATAGGGGAGGGCGTGGACTAGCCAGGTATGGCTGGCTTCTACCTGTTCCAGGCCCGATCGAACTTTCAGCCTCCTTAATTAAAACCTGAGTTGCCATTTGTTCAGTTTATGAATATTTTCTTGCAGATGAATGTGCCTATACCACTATTTGGAATCTCTGCGATATTTGGTTTTATGATTATTATTACTGTTGTATTGTACGGTAAAGATATTGTATCAATAATTATTGTTTAAAGTTACCTTGCAGATCAACACGACACTATAATAATCTCTGGGACTTGTCATATACGAGTACCATACGTATACGTAGCGTTTCTTAATACATCTGTAGGACATGGCAGTGAGTAGTACTGTAGTAGTGAAGGCAAATGTTCGAAAAATAATGACAAGTATACAGTCTTTATTATACATGTGTTAGTTTCATATGTGAACGTATAGATACATTATTTGGTTTTGTATCATAATATTAATTCACATTTCTTTGCGCATTAGGCATAATGTCACTCGTGCAAATATACCATCACTTAATGCAGGTTTGAAAAGAATGGAAAAATAAAAAAATACAAGATCATGACTACGGAAGATTAAACCATCCTTCGAAGTTGAAAGGCTTCAGGATTAAGGAGACTCAAAAGGAATAGAATTTCATAGCACTGCCGTATGGGGAAATCTCCGAGCCCGGTAACCCCCTTTGAGAATGGATGTCCTGACAGGAGTTTCGTAACCAGCTGAGAAAAGTAATTTTCTTACAGCGTGGCGTAACCACGAAAGAAAGTGTGTCTGTAGAAAAAACTATGCTAAGATTATCGCATGAAGGAGAAGTGCGTCTTGATATGAAAATAATGTTGTACATAGGGGCAGTAAGATCTTTGACCCCCCACCCCCCCCACCCCATTAAAGGCTGGCAACAGGTTTTGCTTCAAATGTAGCAAGAAGATTTGAGTTATATGGCTTAACTATTAACCTATTTTTCTAGCGTCAGTGATATTATTGATATTTTTTTTATTTCATCACACAATATCATAGATATTTATAGGTTTTGCTGTGTTTCTATATGGTCTGCACATTTCAATTATTCTTTCAATTACGGGATACATAATTCAGATTATTTTCACCGCATTTACAGACTAGGAATTTTTACGTGTAAAGATATAACCAGATTTGTAAAAAAGAAAAATAACTCATCTTGTATTGTCGAAAATTTAGACTTGAATTGAGTACATTAGGCATGCACGTAATTAGGTGTAAATAGAAAGTTGTAAATTGTTATTCAGTGATGTGGTAATGAGGAAACGATGTAGGCTACCAGTTTGGTTTTAAATAATATATGTGCTCGG